>NC_090909.1:861157-930487 GCF_040956055.1 Brachionichthys hirsutus | reverse complement strand
CCCCCCCCCCCCGCCCCGGAAGCTCCATGAATGGGCAACAGATGAGGCACACAGCAAGAGCAGAAAGCGGTCCAGCTGTCGTAGGAGTTCTCGCCACCCTCTCTGTCCGTTTGCTGTCGTCAACAACGCCGCGGTGCAAAATGGTCTGTTGTCATGGAGACGGGATGCTGCCGTGTGTGAGCAGAGCGGCAGAAAGGCTTTTGGCGTAAGTGCATCACTAAATGTGCAGGTACCAGATGGGATGTGATCCTGAAACCCAGTCCGGTTCCGCTTCACCTGGTTCACACACCTGGTGCGCACACACCTGGTGCGCACACACCTGGTGCACACACACCTGGTGCACACACCTGGTGCACACACCTGGTGCGCACACACCTGGTGCGCACACACCTGCCTGCAGCGCCTCCATCGCAGGCTGACACTCTCTCTCCGGTGCAAACCGGTGTCTCTCGCCCTTTTGTTTCGCTGCGCCGCTGCAGGTACGTGCACACAAGAACCCGAGACCACCTGGTGCGTCTCCGTGGCAGCAAAACAACACCCCAAAAAGCATCGGCCTTTGCTGTGGGAAGCGATCGCTGCTCGCTGACGGGGACGTTCTGCTCCATCCCGCAGGTCATCCCACAGGTCATCCCACAGGTCACCCCACAGGTCACCCAAACGCATCCGAGCAGCGGAATCCGAATGTTTTACACGCAACGCAACCCAAGCCAGCGATGGATCCTCATCCAGCAGCTCCACTTACCTCGCCGAAGCTTCTCCGACGGCTCGGGCAGCCAGGTGTCGGCTTCAGGTGCGCTCGATGAAAGGATGCGCCAGGTTCAGGTCCAGGTCCAGGTCCAGGTGCAGGTTCAGCTCCGACCCAGGATGGGGCGATCCCAAGTCTCAGTGCAGTCCAACTCTCACAAGCAAAAATAAAAATGAAACGACTCTAACCAAACTCCAAAGAGTTTACTACCAACTCAGTTTAGCGGCTATCTCCAGACAGGCTGGCGGATAGCGGCGGGACGAATCGGTTGAACCGGAGCTCCAGCAGACGGTCCGGGTCCTCGGCTCTCGGCTCTCGGCTCCCGGCTCCGGGACGGATGTTGGTACTTCTACTCTCGGCTTCGGAGTCTTCCTGCTCGTGGTCTTCGCACTGCGAGTGTTTCCAGCCTCAGTGTCGCTCGTGGCCTGCTCGCAGCGCTATTTATCCACCCCCGCCCCCCCCTGCTGCAAGGAGCCGGTGCGTGGATGAGACGGGAGTGTGCGGGGGAGATGCGCTTGTGTGCGCGCGCATGCGTCCGCGCGAGTGTGAGAATGACTATGTCAGCGCACGCAGGGAGGAGGCGGGGGGAGATTCCGAGGAGTGGGGGGGGGGGGGGTGTCTGCAGGGAGACAGACAAACGATTAGGTGCACCGATCTACGCAGAGAGCCGAAGGTACCGGAAAGAGGGATGCAGTACCAGAAGTATTCAGTGATGTAATACACGTGGAGTACTCGAACTCTCCTGTTGATGCAGCGGATTCATCCCACATCTCGTTCCTTTCACACCGGATAATCCGGATTGGGCTCCGGGCGCGTTTCTCTCATCTCTAAGTGGAATGAGGAAGGAACTCGTTCTAATGGTCACGTGGTTCTCTTACATAATTAAGCGTGGACGTGGGGGGTGCGGACCGGGAGACACGGGAGGGGGTAAACAGGTGTCAGCCACCCATTCTGGGGGGGGGTCACCCCGCCATCCCTCCCTCTCTCTCTCGGTGGGTGGATCTGAGTAGTTCTCCGGTGTGTACCGTACCGGGCTCGTCCACCAGCCGACCAATCGGAAAAGAGACGCAGTGAAAAATCCTCTCGTCACGTAACTTCCGAGACAACTTGAGTCAGGAAGAAGCGCCCCCCCCTCAGGTGAGGGGGTACCCCGCGCCGCGTGGTGGCGACATGAGGAGTTCAACCTCTTACATATTGTTCGGGGAAATCAAGCATTTAAAACAACTATTTGTTCCTCTTTATATTTAAGTGAGTCCCCCCCCCCCCCAGGCTTTTGTTCAGAGGACGGAGCTGCAGCGGTTTCGGCGACCTGGATGACACACCGACCCGCGTCGGTGTCGGAGTAAAACGTGTCACCGAAAAGTCGCGGTCATAAAGGCCAAGGTCCACTCACCGTCGTGATGGTCATTTATTATACATTTAATTACGTCACTAAAAATAACATCAAACGTTGGGACATCCGCGTTGCCCGTTACCTGATTCACCCGCGAGGGCGGCGCGTGCCCAGGTAAGCGTTACATAAACAGGCCGCATGAGCAGAACGGAACGCCCCCTCGCGGGACAGGTACCCCCCCGTAGGCGGAATAAAGGCCGGCCTGAGCATCACCGTGAATCACAGGAAGTCGTTTTCTCCCCGAGGTGGGCGGGAACGAACGCAGCGGTTCTGATGCTGCAACCGGATCCAGCCGCTGCTTTTAACACAACAATGACGAGGAGAGTCTTTCATTTGTGCCACGGTGACATTCGGTGCCTGCTCGGTGAGACGAATGACCGGGTCTCTCGGGCCGACCCGGTTCTGTGAGATACTGGTGAGGATGCGGCAGGCCGGGCCTGCTGGGGGGCAGACGGGGGTCTTCTGTCATGAGGTATTCAACGAATGGACCAATGCGGATACAGAAACACGCGTCAGTTCCCTTATAAGGAGGATTTCCTTTACACGGATCTGCTGGTTTACTTCCAGTGACGATCGCCTCCATCCGGGGTCGCAGGTCACGTGATCGCCCACGGATCTGTGAACACTTTGGGTGGATATTTGGCCAAGGCAAGACAGAGCGTTAAAAAAAGGAAAGCAAATTATAACAGCGAATATGCAGCCGAGAGGCTTCAACCGGCTGCACGGACGACAGAACGAAGGAACGAATATTTACACTATTTAAAGAGGACGCCGTCCAACGCCATCACGTCCCACCGCTCGCAAAGCTATTTAGGTATTAGCATGAGAGCGTCTTTAATTTTAGCAACAAACAAAACGAGGCTCGGGTTCCTATTCTTATCGTGCGCTGGAATATTCTGTCAGGAGTTTTTGTGCGGTTTCACGCAAAGGCGTCGGAAATCTCACGGCGGTGACAAGCGAAGACAGGGCGCGAAAGAAAAGACAAAAGACGAGCTCTGGGTGGGCGTTCGCAGGTGGAAACGATACGCCAACGTCTTTTATTGTGCAGAAAACAACATTATTTTCTGTTCACGGTCGGCCTACTTCATATTCATGAGTCTTCCTGCGAGGCCGGGCGAGGACAGGCGAGGACGGGCGAGGTCGGGCGAGGACAGGCAAGGTCGGGCGAGGACAGGCGAGGACGGGCGAGGACGGGCGAGGACGGGCTCGCCGGCGTCTTCACCGTCATCTGGAAGAGAAGAGCAGGACTCCAGGGAAAGGTCATCCAATTACGGTTTTTATATAATAAGCACAAATAAAAGCGAGCGACAGGATAAAATGTTCGTACAAATAAATGCCAAGTCAGAAAGATATCTCCAGCGTAATGAGGGGGGGGGGGGGGGGGAGGGGGGGGGGGCATTTTAATAACAGAGAAAGTAAAGAAAAGAAAAAGCTGCAAAGAGTTTCTCTCATTCGTCTGAATGAACCTGATTCAATCAGGGTCTGCAGGTGCTGGTACCAACTTCTCAGAGCTTCCTAGTTGATCTGACTCGAGGCATTCAACGTAATGAATATTAATTATTAATAATTATTAGTCATGAGCTGGAGGAACACAGCAGCGCCGGAGATGCAGGCAGTGATTACCTCGAGAGAGGCTGAATCTTCCAGGTCAGAGAACTCATTTTTGAGGCCGTAGCACCGTGAGAAAGCAGACGTCCTCTCCCTCGGACGTCGCTCCTGGAGACGTTCCTCTAGTGTCCGATGAAGAGTGAGGGAGAGCGTTTTAATACGTCACAGTGACTGCACGTTAAAAGCACTCCAGCGCTTTCGGCACTAAACCAAATGGATGCGACAGTTTTACAACCTTAAAATCTCACCCCGCGGTCATTATTCTCAATTTGCCTCTCGAGCGCCACTCGTTAAAAACACTAGACGGGCAGCGACGGCATCCTGGCTGAAAGCTTTTATGGAATAATCAATTACATTTGACCTTTTCGTCTCACTAAAATTCCAGGGAAACGTCCAGAAATGTCAAGAATCGTCAAGAATTGTTCACTGGACCTACGTCAGACTTTGCCTGCGAGTTCCTTTGTGACCTCCGTCTTTCGTCGACCAAATAATGTCGACATCATTCTCTCCCGCCACAATACAAGTTGGCGTCCTCCCGTTCGGGGTTATCCTCATCAGACCCATCAGCGGCTGAGGTCATAATCGGTTCTTGTGCCTCCGACTCCCATCGAGCGCCGGACTGACTCAACGCCCTTGACGGCGGTGCAATCTCACCTCGGCGAACGGATCAAACGGTGCGCGAGCAAAACGCTTCTAGACAATGGGGAAAAGCAATAAAGTGACGCGTGATACCCGTTAGCCTCGGATGCTAGCAGGTGGAACACACCCTGCTTTTTACCTGCAGGATTCTGGGATCGTCATTTTTATTAACGATCGCAGTTAATTATCAGCTCGAAGGTTTAACACTTACCGCACCCGTCAGTCAAGTGCAAGAATTCAATCGGAATCACTGACGCAGATGGTGTGAATAAAAATAAAAAGAGCGAGAGGAGGGATGACTCACAGGAGTTTCACGCCACTGAGTGTGAGGAAGGCCTCTCAGGAAACCGATGGCGCCGCAGGAACGACGTACGTGGTGCTGACCTGCCACTGAGCTCAAACCCAAACCGTCGATCCGGCCCGGCCTCGCCGCCGCCGCCATTTCTCAGTTTACAGAGTCGCTTAGCTTAGCTTAGCTTAGCACAAAGACCGGAAACAGAGGGGAGAAATGCCGTGTTTTCACAACTTTACATTTGTGTTAAATGTAACTTTTTGTTGTCGCTAGCATTAGCATTTACAGATTTAAAAAGCAGCTCTTTAGTCAGTATCTTGCATGTTACCGCGTTTTTGTCTCCTACCGGTCCTTGTCTCTGTCTCTCCCTCTCTGTCATTGTCTCTCTACCTTTCTACCGCTCTCTCTCTCTCCTTCTCAACCCAATCGGTCCAGACAGGTTCTGTCCAAGGTTTCTGCCTGATAAAAGGACGTTTTTCCTTGCCTCCGTCGCCACACTGCTTTCTCTTGTGGGTCACGTTGCGTTCCGTCTTTCCCTGCTACACCTGCTCAGCGCCCTGAGATGACGTTCTCTTATGATCTGGCGCTATAGAAATAATAATGAATTGTCGTGTATAAAGTCTTTATTCTAAGCTAAGCTGACTGGCTCCTGCCTACAGCCTTTGTTCCTCTAACGCAACTCATTTCTCCTTCTTTACGTCAGTGAATGCATCTTTGTCTTTGTGGTCCGTCGTGCACCTTCTCATGTCCGTCACGTCTCCCTATTTCCTCGGAGGAAGCTTGAACAGCATCGTTCGGTCTGCAGGTTACCTTCACACTCTTTCTGCAGTGCTTTTACTTCTTTATTCTCTGGCTGTCGTTCTTTATCCCCCCCCCCCCCCCTTTCCGTCTTGCACACATGCAAGCTGGCGAGTGGGAGTCTGAGGGATGACTCATGTGTTGCACACCTCATCGCTGCCTGGCCATATTTGGGCTGCCCGGAAACCCATTCTGCTGCGATGCAGGGACAACGCAGCGAGCTCTTTTCTCCTCTTCTCTTTTTTCCCTACATTATCTTTTGGATCATGACCCTCTAATTCAAGCTCTGAGGCGCATTCACCATCAAAAGGACAAACAGTAGTTCCGGGTTTACATGGGTGCTTCAGGGTTTTCTCTATTATGAGATTCAGATGTTTGAATAATGCATCAGACGTAGGTATACGCATATGCGCAAGTGCTTTCTCTCTCTCTCTCTCGCTGCACAGATTGAAACCGATGCATAAATACCGAGCCGTCAGCTCCCCGTCGATCCTCCAGCAGAGAAACACGACCGAACCAGAGTCACTCTATTCATCACGCAGATTAGCAGGAATAACAGGCTGTCCGTATCACCAATGTTCCGTTCATCACCTCGGTTAATGGATGCATTTAGATTGTGACAACTTGATATTTGTCTCCAGTCACATTCGGCGAGGAAGAAGCAACAAGAGGAGGAGGAGGTGCAGGAATAAATGGCTCATCAGACAGCGAAGTGATTTTTCATAAACCTTAAACAAAGGCCCTGGTTGCATTTGGAGCACGATCGCTGCCTCCCGTTTCCATTTCAAAGTGAACAGGCTTCATCTGATTGATCTCTTCATCGCTTTCTCTTGACTTTGGCCATCACACATAAACTTGGCGTTTGGTTTCTCTCAACTCTGGACCAAGTTCTGGGTTTTAGTCTCGTTAGCTTTGAACAAATTGAGTGGATGAGTCCTTCTCCGCCGCAAACTTAACTTCATAAATGGAAGCAATTAAAGAATTATTTTTTACACATATCTATTTGTCACGGATACCTTTGGTGCAACAGGAACCGGAGAGAACCGGCTTCAGATTAGAGGAGAGGCCGAGAACCAGAACATCAGCACATCATTTGTGAAGCGAAAGAAACGGCAGGGTTGGAGAAACGGCGCCGTTTGAACATGAAAGAGAGCAAACGCAGACATTTGTGTGTTTGTCAAACTCAGCATGTCGTCAGTAAAATAATGAGGAACAAACCTCCAGTGTGTCGATGCCGCTATAGGATTACGGAAACACAACCCGCTTCATTTTCTCTTTGCAACACTCCATGATAAAGATAATTAAGCGTGAAGGGTAAACGTGTTTTTTAAATCCCGGGAGTGCTACTTTAATAAAACACGGCATAATCCCTTGAACTGCTCTGCGCTACAACGGATCAATGTGTTAATTTGAAATGAGCCGGATTGGTTTGGTAATCTCTGCACGGCTTTTCGTCATTCGACCGCGCCTGGAAGTGTCGAGGTGCACGACGAGGATGGCTCAGGAATCAGTCTGAAGGCAGCGAGCTGGGAAACATGTTTGCCTTCCGGTGTAATTGCTTTTTTTTTTGTACTCCGATCATGAATATGGATCAGGGTGATGAGAAAGATTAAGCTCTTCAGATGCAGATCTAAAATGGTCTTATTGAGGTTAAATGCGACTGATGATGACATACGTGCGTTGGAATGTTTGAACCGCTGCAGAACGCAGATGTTTGGGGGTTAGGGTCGGTGCGTCTGTGGTCCAGTCTTTTATTTTGACTGACCTTCTCGCGGCGTCGCCTTGAAGTTTCCAGTCCTGTGCGATGCCGTGTCGTAGCAGCAAGACCAAACAGTGTGTTGTCAGGCGTGTTGTCACTCTTAAAGAGGGGTACCCCAGGGCTCAACGACGGGACCACTACTCTTCTCCATCTCTGTAAGCAAACATATTCAATAACTCGACTTTATTCAGATGATACCGTCATGTAAACGTCTAAACCCGATTCATCACAGATTCTGGTGTCTCTCTATTCCAATTTCAAACTCTTTTAAAACTTTCATATAATCGCTGAGTGACTAATAAATCAAAGACTCACACATTGTTCCTGGCTTCTAGCCAGAAAATGACAACTAAAACCTTTATCGACTGAACATAAACAATATTTAGACTATTTAAATGTGGCATTTGAGGTGAGTGCACAAAGGAACTCTTCGTTTTATTTCATGTTGAATTTCAGAAGTTTAAAAACAACGGATCTTATTTGGCACGCTCCAAAAACATTTTCTGTTTCACCCAGTAATTGATTGATTTCTAATCATTGTCAGTGCGTAATGAATGTATTTTTTGTTTTTCCCTTTTCATCGACATGTTCATTAAACGGGTTTCTTTTTGTCTTCGGTGGGTCGTGCTGCGGCTCCTCGAAGCGCATGACGCCAGGAGGAAGCATCGCTATGATGAGGCCACTAATAAAATGTGAATAACATATTGTGAAACCCTTTGGGAGCCCACCACCTCACCCATTCATCGGCTCCCTCCCGGTGCATTAAACCGGCGCCCCGGCTGCGTATTTAAATGAGGGAACTCGCTAACAGCCAGACGTATCTAACAAAGAACGTCCGTGTCAAAACACCGGCGTGGGTAATCGTGGCTGTGCGTCATGAAGACAGCGAGGGCAGAGTCGTTCACCAGTGGCTGACAGCAGAGGGGTCAGGGTTCGCACAATAACAGTCATTATTGTCAACAACAACATTCGTATTCTTCATTGACTCATTTTCGGCCGTTTCTTCCGCTTTGCGGGTCACGGGATCCCGACTCGCTGACGGCGAGAGGCGGGGTACGCCCCAGATGCATCGCGGGGCCACATTCTTATTCTTCACAAAGCTAAATCAGAATTCCAGTTTAAGGCTATAATATGAGCGTGTTTTTAATACTTTCCAAAATGTAATTTTGGCTGCAGTTTATCTGCTTTTATTATTTACTTTAAACTTAAAATATGCCGTGACGTGATAATAAAGTTATTCACAGGACAGTTGGGTATAAATCTTTCCTCCCTCCAGATATGTTGGGAGGTGATGAACTGTGGGCGGGGGAAGGGCTGACATCGGTAACTTTTAAAATGTTTGATTTTCTGGTCAGCAAAGGCTTAACTATTGAATAATATGAAGTGATTATTAGTTATTCCTCTCCTCCTTTTGGACCCTCGCCGTAGCGTCCCAGGCCCTTTGTCGCATCGGTACGCCCTGGTGATTCCTCATTTCGCCGCTTAAAATAACAACAAGCGCCCGCTGGGACGTGCTGTTCAGACAATCGGTGACGAAGACATTTGTCCCGCAAGGCTGTTTGGTGATGAAACGCCACAGCGGGGAGTCGGTGATGAATCCGTTCATGCTCCTTCCCACACTGTCCGGTGTCCCCGTCAGGCTCAGCTAAGCTAAGAAACGCTATATGCATGAGACCAGTAGCTTTTTCTCATTTGAATCTAGAAAAGAAAACACCGACAGTCAAATAAACACTTAGTGCCCATGCCTGGGTGAGTAAAGGTCAGCGGAAATAATAGACTAGAGAGGGTTTAGTTCGTACCTGAACGGCAGCACGGGGCAGTTTTCTTTTAAGCCTCGTGTGAACAATTCAAAGTTCAAAGTAATTTATGCTGCAAATAACCTCTTGACCAGTAATTCCAATAATTACCTTTAATTTTCCTAATTGCACAGATGAGAAAAGACGTTTTCCTACACACATCACCTGTAATGGCTTTTGTGCGTCTGAATTACAGGCCGACATGAAAACCTGAGCTGCTGCTCAGACTTAATCGTTAATATTCTATTTGAAACACTTTGAGGAAATTACATCAATCCTTACATTTACTTTATTCAGTAGGCAAATACACGTTGTTGACATATTCCCTCATAAGATTGAGAAACCTCTGCCACGTTTTTTTAAATCAACCTGTGGAGCAGATGTCGCTGCGTTTTTACAGACGCCGCTGCACGTCAACAGCCGTTGAATTAAAATAACCGAACAGGCGAAACACGAAAAGGTCAAAGTGTGACGGATCCACTCCAGCTGCCCGAGCCGTTTGCTGGGACGCCATTCCTCCACGCTTCTTCCCACTTCTGTCAAAAAATATCACAGTTCTCAGTTGTGGGCGTAAAGAACACAAGCTTCACATCTTCAGAGAAGCATCGAACAAACAACCCGACACTCCTGCCCGCTTTGCATTGAGCAGCAATGAGTTCGCAGACGGAGGCTCTACGGTGTCATCATGGGTTAATCACTCTGCCCCCCCCCCAGGCCAAAGGTGGAATCGAACCCACCGTTTCCACCCCGACGCAGCGTGTGGAATAAAACGTCTGGTAAAGACTTTTTGGAAAACGCCATGAGATGATTTTTTTTGTTGCGATTTGGTGCAACATAAATGAAACTGCCTCCATTTTGTTCTTCATGCGTGAGCACAGGCACGGGTTCAAGTCCGCCTGAGGACTTTCCTGTGTGGCGTCGGCGTGTTCTGGGTTTTCCGGCTTCCTCCCACCATGAAGAAACGTGGAAAACGACGTCAGGTCCAGAAATACTTGGTAGGAGGAGCCAATGAAACGGCGTGGGTAATCCTCCGTGTCTGGAAGCCGACCGTGCTTCCAATGAATCATTGGAATAACAGACACCCGGCTTGTTTCAGATGCATCTGATGCACGGGGACCCCCCCCCCCCCCACACACACACATGTAAGCAGAATGTGTGTAGGAGACGTAGAAATGTCCGACGCACATTAAACCGAATCGTGTGAGGGCTGCTGGCGGGTTGAAGTCGGTGTGTGGTTGGTAGAGGAGGAGGCGGGAGGGTCGAGGAAGGGCGTCCCGTTTCCTGTGAACCAGTTTTCTAGGATCGCTGCTCGAACGTGAACCTTCTCCCGAGAACACAGATCGATTTGTGAAAGGCCTTAATTGAGTGAAGAGCGGACGGTTGACTGACCGGCAGCAGGGTAGGACGTCGATCACGTCCCCAGGTAGGCGGGGCAGCGACCCCCTGCTGGTTGTCACTGATCCATTTCTTCGGCGTGCTCTGGAACATCTCAGCTGGCAGCACAATGGCCGCTTCCCGATGAGTCAGACGGGCGTCCTTCAGCATATTTGATCCGTCGTGAATCATCCGCATCTGAAAATGTGAACGCCCGATAGGTGAGAGAACGTTTCTTCATCGCTCTGATAAACTCACAGGTTCTGTGGAGGTGTCCGGACTTCCCATCTGGAGCGGCAGGGATGCGAGGCGGTGGGAAACCGGCTGCTAACCGGCGTGATCTCCGGTGACCCCCCCCCCCCCCTACAGCTGGGAGCGCCCGACGAGATTGAAAGCAACGTTTTAATAGAATCCTGGTTGGCCTCAGACAGAAAGTCAGAGCTCCATCCTCCGGCCAGGCCCAGGTTCAACCCCCCCCCACCCCCCCCACCCCTCCCGACAACTTATGTGTGAAGCGAAGTCAGTTAGGGGTGATAATGAGGTTGGTCATCCAAGCAGATTATTACGGGATCAATGATTCAGAGCTCGAACCGAAGACAACAAACCGGAGCCGAGCAGAGCTGCGAGTGACTCAAAGTGGAAGCAACCATCTCACATCTGCAGGTTCTCTGAAGTGACTTCTGGGGTTTCTTCATCTCTTTTAGCCGTTCGTTTTAGACGGCCTCCCTAAATTGGTGCGACTTTCTAACAATAAAGGCGATAACAGGACGAGTTCTGGCCGGACACCAGAAGCGACAGTTTTCAGCAGAGGAACAAATGACAGATTTTTCATCAGCAATGACTCAAGCGAAGAGAGGAGTCATTTATCTGCTGAACAGTTTAAACAGAATGCAGTGGGAGGCAATTTATTCAAAAGAGATGTGTGCGTGTGTGTGTGTGTGTGTGTGCGTGTGCGTGTGCAGGATGATCAGATCGTGCGTGTACGTTTTTTTTTTTGCATGAGAGCGTGGGGGGCGACTTTTCGGGGATCACCTGCAGAGCTAATGAAACTGTAATGTTTTCCGCGCGCCGACGGGTCAACAGGAAATCCCTTTGTCGCCATGGCAACGAAACGCGTGCGTCGGACTGACGTCAGCCGAGTCCCTGAGTCTCGCAGCAATATTTTTTAGCCCTCCCTGTAAACGAGATGAAAGCCTGTCCTCCGGCTTGAGTCATGTCGGAGGTTTGTTTGATCCACTTGTGGGCGGGGCCTGTTCACGCATGATGCAGATCCAGATCGAGCAGCAGACGTACGCCGGCCTGTACGAGACGCCGCTCATAGTTCTGTTAATCCCGGCACCTTCCTGGAGGTAAATTAATCCCTGGTTAATCCTGATTGGACTAAAATAGTAACAAAACAACAACAACAAAATGCAGATTTGTAACATTTTAACTTTTTTTCTTATAATTAATAAGAACACGGGACAATAAAGTAAATGAACAGAAGTTCAAGCTGGATTTGTGTGGCAGTGGATTAATGAGGCGGCGATGACCTTTGGCAGGCATCCCCATCGCTCGTTGGGTTCATCGTTACGCCCGCTGCATTTAAAACGGACCGCACGCTCTCTGAAGAGTCACAGCCTCCGATAATGAGGTCTCAGGTAGTCTGCAGGCGGACTCGACCCGGTAACCTGTGTCCTGACCGAGTGGGTTCCTCTCAATCCCAATCTCAGAGAGCACCGAGAGTCCCCGACTTCTGCTCCGGCTCTGCTTTGAAATTCGTGCTCAGCTCAACAAACAGCAGCAAAGCCGAGATGTCATGGAGAGTCTTCAGGTAACGGCTGCTCAGCGAGGCGGGCCTTAAACCCTCTAGAGAGCGCGGCAGAAGACTTTTAGCGCCCTGTCGACGCAGCGTCTTGTGCTGCATCAATTTAGCACGTGGGCAGAGTTTGATGCACACGAAGCCAAAGAAAGTTCTTCATCACCTCCTCCCCAGAGGAATGCCGATCGGACCTTTAAATGTCACGGACGATCCTGCGGATAATGTCACAGCAAGAGGGGGTTGAGTCGAGTCCCTAGCAGCAACATCTGGCCCCTCCCACGTGGCGGGTGACTCGACCTTACTGCGCATCCAGTAAACCCAGACTTCACAGGCACTAGCAGAACCGACACCCCTCCCACCCTCAGACTGAAGGCGTAAAACTCACAGTTCAGGTCCCCTGGCTCTGGACTGTGGATGGCGGGTCTGGCATCGCGTCTCCGTTTCTACACCGCGTGGAGACACACACACACACACACGACTGTGTGTAAGTGGCATGTGTTCCGTTTAAATGCTGTTGATCGCTGAAGCTCGTTGCTAAAGTCTGCACAGACGGTCGGGCTTTGGGCGGAGACGAACACGAACACGAAGCAGATGGAGCAAACAGATGAGAATCTCTCAGACGGCATGAGAAACACGGCGAATCGGGAAGGCCCGACTTCGCTCCACCGTTCGTCTTTTCCTCGCCTAGATGTGACATCTATTTCTCCCGGTCTAATCGGAAACTTCAAAAATAAATGATGTTATTTTCTCCTCCTTCTCTAAATGAGGTCCGATCTGTCACCAGTCGATGATAACTAGTAGTAATCAATAACTAGCCGATAACAGCGGCAGCAACAGGTTCGTGCAGGACTGGAATACGTCCGGGTTTTCAGGGGACGTGTGAACAAACCAGGAATCTGATCCCATTCCCAGCAGGAAAGAGTCCTGAACCTGAACCAGAACAGAACCGATCCACTGATTCCGTGACGAGCGGCGTCCCGTTTCCCCCGTCCTGAAACTTTTCCGGTTCTCTATTTGTCACAAAATGTGAACGCAGTGCACGGAATGCGAGGCTCTGAATGAATGAGTGTTCTGCCCGACCCGAGCGTCTCCCAGCGGGACCCGTCCCTCGCCGCCGGCGGGTCAGACACCGACCCAATAACACCGAGTGGACACTTCAGACGCGTGACCTGCGCACACCGCGGGCCAGGTGGCGGGTCGGGGGGGGGTTCAAGGAGCGCCGTGCATCAGACGGTTGTGTAATCCGCTCGTTTGTATTCAGAGTTCTGTGCCGGGCGTAGATTGTTCTGCGCATTTACCATAATCACCGCTCATCTGATTCACTTCAAACCGGGCCTCAGGACCACAGGGGGGGGTCGGGGGGGGGGGGGGTCGGAGGAAGTCATTTCTGGTGCAATTTGGTCCTGCGAGACGGATACATTGAGCATAAACAGCAGCTCTGTGCATCAGCAGGAGTTTATTCACTCAAACGCCCGACAAACCGTCACACGTCCGGCTCGGGGGGGACGAGCTGCTCGGCGGAGGCCCGAGCTCAGAGCGCTGTCTAAAGGCTGACCTTCGATAAAGAACCCAACAGTTAGACGGGAAAAATGAAGCCGCCCTCAGGCTTTCCTCTGAACAGACACGATCCACGCGTGGTTCCCATAGTAACGGACAGATCACCTTTAACTCGAGGTAACTGTCACAGCTGATCTACCTTCAGTCTGACTCTTGATTAATGACGCCCCCTCTCTTTTGTCAGCTTCTCATCCATTCCCGGTGAAAGGGGCCGGTGATAAATGGCGCCGCCGTCCGAGTCGGCTGCGTACGTTTAGCCGACGGGAGCAGCAGCGTCGAGCTAAAACCTCTGGACCACTTCTCGCAGCTTTTTGTATTTACAGCCTGTTTTCACTCGTCTTCATGAATCGTTTGCCTCAATTTTCCACTCGACAGATGAATCAAGTATTCACTTGTCAAAGATGAATCGCGTTCCGGTTCATTTAGCACACATTCACACTCCAGGGAACATCAACCATATATGATGTGAATTCCGTGTCGTGTAATTTTCCGTGGTGCTCCTGGGAAAACCGGTTTATTTGTTTAATTGTTTGTTTTTACCCGACGTCTTCTCTTAAAAGATTATTTGTAGATTTCAGTCTCGTCATTTTCTGCCGGAAACCGGCGCCGACTTTCTTCCTGACCTCGTGAACCCGATCCAGTTCAGCGTGTTTTCCAGTGATCGATAAAAGTCTCACAACACGGCTCCTTTGTCATTTTGCGTGCCATCTGCCCGCGCCATGAAACGCCGTTTACCATCTCATCTCATTCAAAAGCTGGCCAAGACGAAATTGGCTTCGCCGTGTGACATCTTAGCCCACACTTTTACATCCTCTCCCTTAAATCCTCACACGTACGCACATTGTCTGAGTCGGCGACTAGAAATAACTTGTCACAAATGTAAAAATGAGGTGACGTATAGAGTGGGAACCGTCGGAGTGCCAGCTTCCCGCTGCTCGATGGAGGTTAGACGCGTCAGAGCGACACGCATGCGGCCTCAACGCACGTCCAGCTGGAAAGAGACGGACCAATCAGACGGCAGGTGTAGGAATAAATGACATTATATGCATAAATGCACTTCCCCATCATCCTCTCAGGTGCGTGTTGACTTGAATCTGAGGGCGGCTTAAACAGAAACGTCGGTCCAAACCAGGAACAGAACCAGCAGTCGTACAACAAGCGCACGATCGCTGGTGACCTTGCACAAGCACGCATCGACAACGTGGGAAACACGGCAGAGGCGTCGCCAAGATGTCGGACTGGGCGGAGAAGACAGGAAACGGACAGCAAAATCATTTCTGACCACCATTTTGTCTTTTGAAGCCCAAACCATGACCGCGGGGTCTCCGTCGTCTGACCCCGTGTTCACGTAAAGTCACCGTGTTTCAGGGAAACGACAGCGTCTGGTCGTCGTGATGAATTCCTCAGGAGATCGTTTGCTCTGTGTTTAATAGGATTAAACCCCCCCCCCCCCCCATAAATATGTATGAATCGCTTAGAGAGCGAGATACGGTGGATTTTCCCATTTTGACAGCTTCTAAATTTAAACTGAATGCAGCTGATGTGAAACAGGAACAGCGCATCCTCCAAAATAACAGTCAGAACTCGACTCGTCAATCGAGCTGGTGAGTCACGCTGAAGAATCGTTAGATAAATTCATTTCCTGTGTTCAGTGTGAGTTAAATAACACAACACACACAAGGACACACAAGGACACACAAGGACAACACCAACAACACCACTACTATAGTAATAATGGTAATAATACGTGGCTGGAGCAGCGAGCCAACCTCCCGTCTCACGTTTCGGACCTCCTGGAGATCCAGTTACATTTGCACACTTCACTTTCTTACACTTCCTAGAACGTTTTTGTCCGGAGGGTCATGGATAGGCTGAACTTAGAGTACGCGGTCAAATTTCACTCAGATTGACACCACCTCACCAAAAATCAACTCCCGCGAGGCGGGTGATGACCTTTGAGGGAGTGTTGAATTTATGAATCGGACCAGAGAAGTCCACGGGGGGGGGCAACGCAAGGGTTAATCAATGAAGAACAATAATGAGGCTCATGGCGAGCGGGACAGAAATAGAGGTGTAAGCGTTACCGACGTCAGAACACCACGGTGGGAAGGGAAGAAGGCGGCGCCACCGTAGAGCACGGAGCGGTCCAGAGCGCCGGACTCTCCACAGATGAGATTAATGAGATTAATGAGATTAACCGCTTTTAGTGCTTAAAGTACAAAGAACCGAATGACAGATCCGTAAAAAGAGCGAGCCGCAGCCATTCAGCCGCCTCTCTCCTGTTCTCATCATACCTACGCAAGCTCACGGAGACTCCTCCCGCCTTTCCATTTCCACGTTTAGCCGGCGAAGAAAATAGCTTGGAAAGTACAACCGTGTCAAATACACACCTTGTTGAGATCCATTAAGTAACCAAATATACGGTTTCTAAAAATACTGCGTAGCAGAGAGGACATTAGCGGAACTGAGTAACTGTGATCCAAGTTCTGTGCCCGAGTTCCATTAAAAAAAACATTTTAGCAAGTTTTAAATAGAATCATGCCTTTTCAACGACATTACTTTCATGCATTTGGTTATGGAGATGCTCATTTACATAAACAGATAAACATAAGCATGTATAATATATATATATATATATATATATATAGTTTTTTCTTTGAGTGTGCATTTTTCTTTTAGTCTGCTTTAATGATGCTTCTGGTTGAGAATCGGATTCTTTTGAAATTTGTCATGTCGACGACAAAACAAGCCCCCCCCCCCCCAAAAAAACAATAAAACAAATCTACACGAGTTGTTTCAAAGCCTCTATTGTAGAACTAATTTTGTTCTTAAAAAGACTTCAACGCTCTTCTGCACCGACACCCACCTGAACAGTATTCATTCTGCTACCTGTAATTGGTGGCGGTGTGTGTGTGTGTGTGTGTGTGTGGGGGGGGGGGGGGGGGGTTATGCATATGAATATTTTGCACGTTTACGAAGGTTTACGACGTTCACCGGACAGGCTGAGACAGAAACATCCCGCGTTCTGACGTGAACCCGGCTGCGAGGCGAGGGCCCGAGCGAAGAGGGGGGCCCGAGCGAAGAGGGGGGGGGTTCTGTGAGCGAGCGGCAGTGGTGGGAGAGCCGGAGCAGACGACGTGTGGAGGTCTGATACAAAAGCAGGGATACGAGAGGTTGACGAGGGCGAGGCAGACGGACGGCGAGGAAGAGCCGAGCGAGAGTTCATGCAAATTGGTCCTGGATCAAAAACAAAGGCAGCAGGAAGGCGAGCGGCACAACGACAGAGGTCATCCAGAGGTCATGCAGACACATAAAGGACTGAACACTGATGTATTACTTCCTGTTACCCAAAAAGAAAATGATAAACGAATTTCATCATTTCTTTAATTCTGATATGAAAAAGTCCCACAAAACATGAAATGAATGGGACCCAGAACCGTGCGCTTCTGGAACCCCCGAAAAAAGCATTCAAAAGCTCTCTGCATTCTGTCTCCTTTATCCTCTTTGTCTCGCACCGTCTCTCAGCTGATTATGTTTCCATAGCAACAGTGAATCACAGGCAGGTGGTGAATCCTCAACGGCCTGTCAGCAGTGGACGTTCCATTTCTGACAGGCAAATTGAGCCTCACAAGAAACGAGACCCCCCCACGGCGCGTCTGGGAGCCCGCCGTGTAAATGCCGGTACGTAATCCGAGGCCCTTAATGGCGCTCATTGATCCGCTATTACATGTTGATTGAAGGGTCGTCGTCACGACAACAAAGCGCAGAGCGCTCCATCGTTAGAGGTTACGTGATCAGTGCGGATCATTTGTGTGTGCGATGGATTACATCTTAACACGCGTGCTTTTGTGAGTCCTCCTAACCACGCCCTCCTCTGCCCCGATTGGCTCAGGATGACGACTTCGTTTTGAGTCGTCATCTTTTATATGAAATTGTAATATCTGTAAGGAAAGCAAACAAATGCAAAAAAAAAATATTCTAGTGATTTTTTTACTTTTGTTTGCCGAAATTTTCCTTGAAACACATTTACATTGGAATCATCAGTAAAATAAAACGGATAACTACAAATGTTCATTTAATGTAATTTTAGACCATAAAACAGCATTTTATTGTTTTTAGGACATTCTAAAATCAGTCAATGAATTAAAAGATAGCAAAAGAGTAACCTCAGCAGCATGTTATCCAGTGTGATGTACATTTCACACACACACACACACACACACCAAGGAGATGCAATAATAAGCCCCCCCAAAATGTTATCTTGTCCGTTTCTTGGTGTTTTTTTCTCCTTTTTTGACTTAAATGAAGCTAATGAAGCTAACTCAGTTCAGGAAGTTGCTGTCATTTGGTGGCAATTTGTTGTCTGCAAAAATGAAGCCGGATTCTGGCGTCTCCGGGCCTTCTCCGATTCTGGTGCGTGCCATCTTTAACGAAGCGATGACAGTCACAGCAAACTGAAGCATGTGACTCATCACGGTGGCCGAACCCTTTCATGTACGCACCAGAAGTTTACGCTTTTCTCTCGGCCGGAGGAATCACACAAAAAGTTTGAATAAATGTACGCCAATGAGGCGGATTTAGCCCGAATCCAGCGGCTCTGATTGGGCTGCCGGGATAATGAAATGAACTTTTCATGGAAACCAATTTGTGTTTGCACCACAAATACAAATGTTGGGCTTTACTTCCCAAAATAAAGCACTTCTCATTAAAACGCTGTTCTTGGGCGAGATGGATGTTTTGAGGTTTTCAGGTACAGCAATAGGTCGGCTAAAAATAACATTCATTTACCAGACCAGGTTTTGTTGGGAAGGGTTTTCAAAATCATGACATCCAATTATCTCTCATCTAAGGGGCATCTTATTTGGAGAAAATAGACTGTGTGTGTGTGTGTGTGGGGGGGGGGGGGGGGGGGGGGGGGCACAATTTTGCTTTGCAAAACTAATTTATTGCGACACTTTTAGGAGCGCTAGCCTGAATTACACCTGTATTTGTTTTCAGTTGCAATCAAACCGTCTCAGCCAAGCTGGAAGTAACAGAATTGATTATAGTCGGAAAAATGACTTTTCAAAGTGGGGCCCGTAATTTCATGGCTATTTTTTGCTTGACTGTTCCAAGCTAAGAAATCAAAGGACATCTTATTTTCAGCAGTTTATAAATGTATTCAATGTTTACTTTAGTTTCTCGGTTGTTTTGTTTTATGGTTCTGGTAATACAATCGTTTTTATTAATAAATCATGCGTTACTTCTAAAGTTGTGCTAATCACCTTAAAAACAAAGCAGATACAGATTAATATCAGGATTTATTGCCTCATTCCTTACAGATAAATCCGACCCTTCAGCAGGGAAATGTTTTCCCGTGTTCAGCAGCCGTCATCATTTGTTGATTTAGCATGTTGCGTGTCTGTGAGAGCAACGTCACGGAACACCTGCTGCTCCAGGTGGGAAGCGGGTCGGTGACGGCGCTGACACTGACAAGCAAAACTGTGGCCAATAAGAACAGAGAAACACACCGAAATGGACAATAAAGACGGGTTGAACACCCAGAAAGCAATTCTCTGTTTACTTCAGTGTAAATAGACGATGAGATGGAATCAAAGAAATCTGTTCCAGCTGCAAGAGACACAAAACAACGGTTCACCAAAAACACGCCGAACGGTTCAGAGCTGGACTTCAGGTGAGAAACGGAATCATGAAAGCGGCGGCTTGTCCGTCACTGCATTCGGTGTGCATCTGGCGCGGAGACGCGAGTCACGGAAGGCAGATGGAGGAGGAGGCTCCGCCCATCTGTGCCCATGAGGAGCATCCTGGAACATGCTGAGGTGCTCCGTGTTCTGTGCATGTTGCAGTACGTTGTGAGACTCGACATGAAGCTGCAGGCTGCTCTTCTTTTACTTTACAAGCGGTCGCCGGTAAATAAACTCCCGATTAGCATCGATTATTAGCGGTTCTCTGAACCAGCCAGGAAGACAGCCACAACCAAACGTTTCCTCGCCACCGAGAAGACCTCGATGAGGAGAAACATCATGCGAGCGGCGCGTTGGCGTGTCACACAGCAGGTGGTACTCAAAGTGAGCGCCTCCTAATGGCCGCCGCGCTGCGACATCAGACTTCATGGACCTGGAGGCTCACGCTCCTCTCAGGAAACCAGCGGAATGGACGCCTGAACTGCAGCTGCATGACTCAACAGCCGACATGTCCCTCAGTAACCCCACGAAGACAACCTCTCCAGCTCTCTACTGCCCCCCTCAGGCCAAGCGGGGAACCACACCACTTCCGGTTGTCCTGATCTTTTTGTATTCCTCTCGCGTCGCAGTCCTCCCCCCTTCCGGATTGTTATTGAACAGACGTCTGCACACAGACGGGCTCGTGGCGTAACCGTTGGAGACAGGAATCACGTCTGAGCATAATCAGAGACCTGTGGCTGCGCATACGAAGCCGCACCTCTGCAGGAGGGAATCTGTATAAGGAATGATATCTCATGACTTCCTCTGAAAGATCAAAGGGGTCGGAGCGAGAGATGGGGCTGAACTGCACATTCAGCGAATGAATAGAAGCGATGCGACGAGCTGCAGCATCAGGATCGTGCATTCTAAACAGAGGAATGCTTTTAGAACGCGCATGTAGAACCCGTCCTGTGTAACGCACGCAGGTTTCAGAACGTGAGGCGCTCCGGCGTTGCACCTCGAGGGGCATGAAGCTGCGTCCGGCGGTGACCGATGGCTGCGCTCGGGTTTGCTCGTTTCCAGACTCGGCGCCGTGCCGGAGCAGCCTCCCTCACGCGGCACCCTGAGGGGAACCTCTGCCAACACAACCGACGTCACGTCGGTTATTCTGTTGAATAAACGAGAAGAAAAGTTTATTTGGCCGTTGCTTGTGCACTGGCTCCGGCCAATCGGCAGCTCTTCCTCTTCTCCAGCGCCGTCCCCCGGATGACGACGGGCATCAGCGGCATCCTGCCGCGTTGGGAATCCACGATTAGCGCCGCCGTCTAACAGGAGTTGGGCTGCACGTATTCATGGCACCCCTCCTCCTCTAGCCTCCCTTAAATAAATGCACACGCATGCCTCACACACAGACATCCTCGCTCACCTAGTAGACATCTGGGCCTCTCTCACCTCAACAAATCCGTTTAGTGCACGTCTGAGACGCTGCTGGATGATTCACGCAGCACGAATAACATCACAGCTTCACACGCAGCATTAAGGATATAGATAAAACTCCGGGGGGGGGGGGGGGGGGGCGGAAACAAAAGAAGAACACCCACAGGGGGCGCAGGTTCAAGCCCACTCGATCCCAAGCGTCCGCGTCGAACGCGAAGGTTGGGGGCAGGAATGAAACGGTTCTTTGGGGAAGAAAGGATTGTTCTGCTTTGAAAGTCCGCATGAAAAGAAATGGCAAATGAGGTTGGGTTTATTTGAAGTCGGTCGGATAAAACCCAAAGTCAACATTTTCCTAGCCGCCATTCGGCTCCGAGGTAAACGCAGGATTCCCCTTGGCAGAGACCCGGCGGGTGCGGGAGAAGCAGATTACAGATTACAGATTACAGATAATTCCGGTAATTCTTCAAACCTGTGGAGTCACCCCACCAGCTGGGTTTAGGCCCGACAGGAGCGGCTGGGCTCGTCCCAGTAGAGCCGTTTGATTACATCCGAGGGTGCCGAGTCTCCGTTAGTTCTGATAGTGGACACAAGGGGGCCCCAAATGTGACCACGAAACGGGACGGAGGGAATCAGAATGACCTAGAAGCACCGGCCAGCGTTAACACAGAAGCTGCAGGTGAGTAACGAGTAGTCAAACGCCGAGTGGACGGTCCAGGTGTGTCCTACAGCGACTCGATGCGGAAGGACGCCACGTGGGAAAGAGGTGGAAACGGGCGGATGACAGGAACATGGAAAAGCGAGACTGAAACGCAGCCTTCTGGTAACATTTAACCAGCAGGTAATGAGTCAGCTCCTAATCGTTCACCAAGAGGAGGCGCACTCCAGAGTCAGGGTTCTCCTCCGAGCGAGGACAAAGCACGCTTCACCTGAGGCGACTGCCCCCGTTTCATCCATCACACAAACCTGTGAAGCACCTGCCGCCATTACAACGCCCACTTCCCCATAAACGTCCTTCGTGCGTCATTTATCGAAGTCCAAACGCATTTAACTCAAAGGCTTCCTCACAGCTGCCGTTTTAACGCTGCGGAAGACTTTATATTAACAATGAAAGCACAGAAAGTATTCCCTCGTTTAATGACGGCCATTCGTATCGAGCGAACCAGATCAGAGGCGATAACGTTCTACTTCTTTCCCCCCTCGGGTTGTGTTTCTGAACAGCTCGGATTGCGTGTGGAAACATTTAGACGATCGACACGGAATCATCAGCCTTCATTAAGACGACGCGCGGAACCAGTAAGATAAGCCGAATGCTGGATTTAAATATTTAATATTTTAATTAATGATTGAATCTCAAAAGCACGACTTGATATTCGTACGGCTGCAGGTACAAAGACAACTTCTGCAAGTTCTGCTGATAAGAGCGGCGACTTAAGGAGAAGCGAGGCGCTTTGATTCAAACGCTCATAAATGAATGAGGAGCCTCAGATTTCACGCCGACGCCTCAGATGAGTGATCAAACAGATTTGATGCGCCTCAGATCACATTTGCGTTCTGTGCGCGTCACAGGGCTGACCTTTTCTGCTTCCTCAGAGCCTCTTCCGTTCGAGCACACCACGGTGCTCGTAATCAAGTCCTGAACAACGGAGTTATTGTTCACGAGTTTGTCATCGATGGAATGCAACACTAGCACGCCCGAGTCGGGCTGCGGCGTCCCGAACGCAAGGGGAGCGTCATCCTCGGTCCTCCAGGGGGAGCCGCGAGCCCAATCGATCAAAGTTAATAAACGTTAATGAAGCTTAGCTCACCGTCGAGCCTGCTTCAGAAGTGAAAGCCAGACGGAGTCCTCCGGATCTGCACCGACTTCACCATCAATAAAGCACGACGGCAACCAGAGAGCTTCTGGGTCGTCATTTTAAGGCACGTTTACTCTTGTTTGTTCCTCGTCTTTTATTGTCTCAAAGTATGCTAAAGATAAAGATATAGATGAAGCATGCATTCATGAATATTCCATCACTGCCTCTGTGCCGACATGTGTCATATTTTCCTGCTGTCACTCTGTCAGAACCCTTTATTGAGAGAATCGTGATTAAAAGCTATTTAAAGCCCGCGGAGGATGACACGCGCTTCCTGTTCAGTTTCTCCAGCTATAATATCATATCATTATTTGTTACTTTTTTAATTACATGAAGTAAATGAGGGATGGGGACTCACAAGAGAGAAAGGAGGACTTTGGTATTTCATATCTATAAAGTAGTGTAGTTTAGCTGCCCCGAGTACCTCAGGGTCCTGTTCTCGGACGCCATTACAGGCATGCAAGGTGACCTTGAGGTAGACCAAGGACATGCTGGAGGGATTATACCTCTCGGCTGCCCCACCCCCCCCCCCCCCCAATGTCACAAGGTCTAGTAGGCTTTGCTCATGAGGACTGGATTGAAGAGCTCAGAGGTGATCGTAGATCAATAACTGGCTCAGACTCCGAAGGCAAGCAGGAAGCAGATGATTGCTTTTCATTTCTCAGCAACCTCAAGCAGTTTGTGTGTGTGTGTGTGTGTGTGTGTGGAGGTGGGGGGGTCTCTCTTTTATGTAACTAATGACATCGTTACTCATTTAAAGTTTATGTTGCAGGCTTAAGATCGGAGCCTAGACAAGAATTAATAATCGATCTGTAGCCATGCTATTAAAAGGTTCTACTTTTTTATTTACTCAATTATTGTTAATAATGAAAATCATCTCGGGATCTGGAGATAAAAATCAGACAGGAGTGATTTTGAATCATCTTTCTAAGTTTCAAATACAAACTAATAAAAATACTGTAAAGTTTCTCGCTGTGTCATTACAAGTTTAATAAAGCATTATTGGTTCTGTCTGAATAAGCTTTATTTGTTCAAAAGTATTAAAATGCCTCCTGCAGCTTCACATAATCCTCCTTAAACATACAGACTTTAAAAAAAAAACCCTCAGCCGAGGTGATTGTCACAAAACAAACAAACAAACAAACAAACAAACTGCATGTGGATCAGTAAAAGCAAAATGAGACAAAAAAAATTAAGCATTTAAATCAGCCTGGGTTGGTCAACCTGAATTTTCTATTCAAACTGACAATGCATGTTTGTCATGAACAGAAATAATTCATTAAATATGTTATAATTATCCAACCTCTGCCCATTCAAACTACGCACTTGGTGTTTTATCCATTATAATGCTGCCCATTAATACAAGTAATTATTCAACAAATGAGTCCGTCTGATTAAAATGAACCCATAAAAGATGAAAGACCCTCGGTCCACCGTGTTAAAAGCATTTCCATGTCTGCCAACATTAACGCCGGGATTTCAAGGCTAAAAGCCACTTTTCTGTCTCATCGTCAACTTGTTCATAAAACCTCTTTCCATTTAAAGTACTTCAAACACACCGGATGGGAGGTTGAACCTGCGGGTCCGCCATTAACCCGCCTGTTACTCCCCGATTCAAGTTAACCTTTATTAACAACAGGCAACAAACTCATTTATGTAATTCCACTGACATTATTTAAATGAAATCAATTACTCAGAGTTATGCGGACTAATCAGATCCAGTTACACAATCCAGCAAAATAAATGAATAAAAGGAAGCCAGACTAAAAGGGCCCCAGTTTGTTACTGGACCGAACCTCAACCCGGAAGGCGGAAGGGTCCGAACTCGACCCGGATACAGTCCAGTGATATAAACACGCAGTTTAAAATGTGCACGCTCGTTGTTTAGTCATTAAATTTAAGATTTGAAAAGTGAAAAAGCAAAAAAAGCAAAAGCGAAACAAAGCAGAGTGGTACCTCTCGTCCTGATCCTCCTCCGGGGCTTCGGCGTCGGTCCCGGGGGCGGATGATGCGACCCCCCGGCGCCCTCACGGCGGGGGGGGGGGGGGGGGGGGGGTTACTTCGTGGGACACCAGAACTCTGGTCTCCCACAGAAACGCCTCGGAAGCAATCCAGAACAATTTAGCTGCCCGCCGGATTAATCAGCCACGCCCCATTCTGTTAGCTAATTAGCTTAGCCACCCATCGACCATTGGCGGGTGAACGAGACATAAAAACGCGGCTCGTCCCGCACAGAAGACGTTTCTGGAAACCTACAGCACATATTAATGCGCGTTTTCACAGCTTTAACAGACATTCCGTTTCGTTTACGCGAGGTCGTCCCGTGTGCGCATGCGCGCGACGCTCAGCTGCGCTGCCCCGAGTCCATTCGCTTCAAATCAAATTCTCACTGACGTCAGACGTTAAATAAATGTTTACGTTCTTTACGTCATCAACATCTGCGTGGCGCCGCGTTTCCTGTTTCGGGATATCGTGTCCCGCACCTACAATATTGATCATTTGCACTCTGCTTTATTGATTCTTCCTATTTTGTGTATATATTCCGTATTTACAACATTTCAGGCCTTTATTGTAACACTTTTTTTTCTGATTTGACGCAGCCTTACTGACTCTGCGCTGCGAACGTGTCTGCCGGTGATGCGTCTCTGAGTGAACGCATTGCTCTGATGCTTTAAAACGAGTGTGTGTGTGCGTGCGTGGGCGGCTGTGACTGATCCAAACTGTCCACAGCGCCCTCCCGGAACGAGGACCACGATGACGCGCCGGCCTTCCCTCACGCCGGCTCCTCCACATTCATTACGAGCTCTAGCGGCGCGTAATTACGTGTTCTAATTGGCTCCTGCGCAGAGACGGGGAGACACAATTAACAAGCTGATTAAATGGAAGCCGGCAGAATCTGAAGACGCGTTTCCGGTTTCGCCTGAGAATCGCTTAAACCCGCGCCTTCGCTCAAACCGAGCGCTTTTCGCTTCCAGCAGATCAGGATCCATCTCAGCGGCGATCGACTGTCACTTCAACCCCATTCACAAAGACCGGCTCGGCCCATTTCAGGATTGATTGCCAGCTGATCGATGACGAACACGGTGGCCAGATATTGAACTGAATGACATCATCGCCGTTGCCTGTAAACAACCAATCGGCTGACCCGTCGATCCCGACTGTGACTTTTAGTGCAATTAGCAATTGGCCCTTGAAGATGCAACGACACGCCGTTACCATAACGACAGAGCTCTTATCTCTGAACATTGATTGGGCTGCGAGTCTGCTGTAAAGCTCGGCTAAATATCAATCAAAGACGAGACAGAGGCGGGATTCGCTTTAGCTTCCTTCGTGTTCAGTAAATACATTTCTGCGGGCGAGCTCACGTTGATTTATGTTAAACACGCAAAGTTTAGACGCCCGCTGAGCAATAAAGCGCCGTTTGTGTGACTACATGGAGGAAAATGTTCCACAGGTGAAACGTTAAATCAGGGCCATATTGGCCGGACAAACCCGACCCTGCCCCGCCTCTGCCCGGCCTCCGGGCTTCCGCCCCTTCCTCGCCGCCGCCTCGCCGCCTCGATGAGTCACCTGCACCCCGGAGACAGGAAAGCCTTTATCAGGAGTTTGGTGAACGAAAAGAGCTTTTAAAGGTATCATTTCATAACTCGACGACTAATTCTAATTGCTCGGGCTGTACTTCCTCCTAAGTGATTTCTGGAGGCGTTTTCTATTGTTGCCGTCTCCCTTCAGATGTCACTGATGTCACAGAGAGAGAGAGAGAGAGAGAGAGAGAGGCGGAAAGGTGAGCTACTCTTCCTGAAGACAACGGAAACCTGAATGAAAGATGAAACGGACGTCTTTGAACGCTGACGGTGAGAAGAGCGTAAAAACGTTTAATTCCGTCTCAAAAGCAGGAAACGGGTCCTGAACCCATCACCATGGCGACCAGAGATTCTCTCGACATCAGGCCAAGGAATCTGACCTCGTCCTTCAAAGGGGAGCGTTGATCTCGCCCCTGCGTCCCCCTATGAGGGGGGGGGGGGGGGGGGGCTCATCAGTGACGTCACACACATGAAACGTCTCCCATGCATGTACGAGAGCAGCACAGGTGCGTCCCAGATTGACCTCAGGTGACACCTGCGTGTCTGATCCGACGCCATCCGACCGGTGGCCCCACCCTGACAGACGCATCGATGGGCCTGGACCCCGCGCTCTGCAGCGTCCCTCCATGCAGGAGGACGGGGACGTGGTCTGCGTGCACCGCCATGCGTAGAGACAACCTGCAGCTGCCCGCGCCTCTGCAAGCTCCGCCTTCTCTCAGGCGCACGCACGTGCACATCGCTGCCGGAAGTGACAAGACTCAAAGTTAAACTTCTTCAACATGCAGGGGTCTCCCTCTGTGCTGGAACTTCACTGAGAAACTGGTCGTCAGGTAGCCATGGCAACCGAGCATAAGGAGCAAGTCTGGGCTTGAGATAGGCGCGTTGCCGTGGTGATGTCTCTCTTCTGGGATTGGTTTTTAATTTTTCTGAGAGGACTGTAAAGGCAGCAGGGAATGCTCGATCGATTCTTCAGTGTTCAAACGCGAATAATTAACGTTTCCTGATCGGTGCAACGCGGATCAATAAAAGGAACTAATCATGAAATGATTGTGAAAAGGCTTCAACAGGAAGTTGAAGCCTTAGTGACGTAGAGGCCACCTGGACAGGTGGAGGTGATTATTTACATACAGACCGTGGTTACATTTTGACAGCTTGCACGTGATTGGCTAAAGGAAAACGAGGAGGGTTGTGATTGGATGAAGAGGAAAAGCTGCTAAAAGTTTGCAAACACAACCAGAAAGTTCACGCCGTGCACCAGAACCAGGAACGTGAGACGCCGGAACCAGGAACGTGAGACGCCGGAACCAGGAACGTGAGACCGAACCGGGCCTGAAGAGGAAACAGGAAATAGGAACGATGGGCACATTTAGCGACAGGTTAGGATGAGCCGCAAACATTTCCAAAACAAACAGAGTCGGGCGGAAGCTGTCTGAAAGTACGGAGGAGCCGGGGCCACCTGTGTCTGCGGGGCCTCGGCGGGGCCTCGGCGTTCTCTGCAGCGCGGTGCAGAATGCTAACGCCGCCGTTAGCGGCCCCCCCAGAGGGGAGCAGGAAGAATGGAGCCGAATACATCACTCTGATTCCGACAGGCCGGAGTGTCGGCTGTCAGGTGGCCCCGGCTCCGTCCGGAGGGGTCCGGGCGGGACAGGCGGGGGCAAGAGGGGGCAGGAGGGGGCAAGAGGAGCGAGGTGCAGATCACAACGTTGAGGGATGAAACACATCCCAGACGCGGAGCGGCGTTTCCTGCTGCCTGCGCTGGACGCCGGCGTTTTGCTGCTCCGCATCGATCCGGCACGCAGTGAAGTTGGCATGAGGACGTACGCACGCTGCATTCTGATGAACCCGTTGCCATGGAGACCCATCCTCGAGAGCCAACAGACCCAGAGCATCTCGCAGCACTTTTCATTAAGTCGCTGATTCCAGACGCCTTTCACCAATTATCGCCGCTGATCGACAGTAAAATGATAGACATGGACGGGTTCGGGGGGGGGGGGGGGGTCTATAGACGGGGCCGACACGCAGGAGTACGTGCCTCCATTCAGGTTTTCTTCCTCGAAGTGGAAAAAAGAGAATGAATGAGACGTGAGACCTTACATAATCCTGAAATGCTTTTTTAAAATCATACCTGAACGTTTTAATTTGTGCTTTTGTGTTCTAATAGACTCACGACTTCAGCATCGTCCCAACATCAGGACCGACTCCAGCGTTGCAGGTTTCTGTCTCTGCAACAGGAAGTGGTAAAAAAAGAAAAAGAAAAGAGTGTCGTAAGATCTGGGGTCACCTCCCGAAAGTGGGACGTTTCTTTGCCGTTATAGGCCACAGGAAGTCCAGCGAGCTTCAAGAATGAATCCATGTAGGAAACATTTACACACCGATGCACGTGCACGTCTCTGAGCACCGGTAAAGGTACCGCCGGACGTCACCTTGTCAACAAGGCGCATCCTCCTTTTTTGCAGGAATTAAATTGATTTTTTTTCCAAGTACTTGAATCAAGCAAAAGTAGGTAACCTACTTTCAAACCAGACTGAACACACAGAGTCTCAGCTTCAGAAGCCACAGCAGGCCGGCACACACACACACACACACACACACACGGAGCTACGTGCTCATGCGTGTAATCTGGTTCCAGGTTTGATCTGGTTATTTCTATCTTCTGTCATTTGGGTCTAATGGGATGCATTAAACGTGTTTTTAGGAATCTGCTCAGACATATTTAGAGTGTCATTAAAAACTGTACATCGAGTTTAATTATACGCAACAGGATTGTGTTTATTACTGATCTGTCAGGACACATGTATTCACCAGACGTCATGGATTATTTACATCAGTGAGTTATATAACCTCTGACCAATAATGTATTTAAATGCTTACTGATGTCCAGCTGCGTGTCTGATTCACTGTGAGCCTAACAAATGAAAAACAAAAAATCATTCTGATGCTTCTTGCGACGCAAACTTCTCACCCTTGAGTTTACACTGTTCCACCACCAGGGGGCAGTCAATCTAAATTACCTCAGCTTCTATATGTCTTGATTATGTATTTTTGTTTGTCTGTAAAAGCACTTTGTGAATTTTATTTCTAGAAAGGTGCTATATAAATAAAGCATATTATTATTATGATGCACTTTGTGACAAACTGCACAATCCTGAAGCCTCAGTCGGCATCCCTCCCATCCATCCACCCATCCATCCATCCATCCATCCATCCATCCACCCTTAACAGGTCACTACTGCCATAGATGGACAAACATTCACATCTGCAGTATTAATAGAAACTAAAACTTAGATTTAGAATCAATATTTATTTATTCCCCCGATGGAGACACTATTTATATTAAGCCACACTGTCCAGTAAAATGTCTTCATGATTAACGTGCTTTACACCTCCTCGACCACGAGATGGCGCGAATCGCACTTGAAGCTTGAACGTCGATAATTTACTCAAAACCACAGAAGAAGAAAAAGAACCCCGCCCACCCAGTTTCCGGACTGGGTTTGGGTGAATTTCGATCACCTTGGTGGGTAAAGCATCTTTATAATCCTCTATTGGACGCGGATATCAATAAAACCAGGTGCGTCGGGTTTGGCTAGCTACGCATGCTAGTTAGCAACTTTTCCTTCGCTTGGCTTGATTGACATTAGTAGTAACACAGGGTGCTAGCATTAGCTTAGCCGGTTAAATACACCCAAACGGGGCTCGTTGTTCACGAATACTGTTTTACTAACGAGCGCACTCGTTATTACGTCTCTATGCACGTGCGCGAGCTCGTTATAACTCTATAATAAGACGTGACCGGTTGTCATAAGGGGCTATCCTCGCATTAGCATACCGCTCCGGGACTGCTAAACGCTAAGCGGCTACACAGATGATCCGTCAACGTGATGCTAACCCGTGTTTGTTTTCTCTCCGCAGCTGTTTAGGATTACTAGCGAGCTTCAAGTAGCATTACGAACTAGCCGGGATGCGATCCACGCAGGAAGCCACTGGACTGTAGCCAGCGGCTCGGCGGGGGGGGGGGGGGGGTCCGGGTATAAAAGGTTTTAAAGGGTTCCACCGGAACCTCGCGGGTCTGAGTCATGGACCAAGGTGCCGTGGACAGGCCCGTCATCCTGGTCATCAAGGCGCCCAACCAGCGGTATGAAGACCAGACCGTCAGCTGCTACCGGGACTGGACCGTGGAGCGGCTCAAGGCTCACCTGTCCGACGTGTATCCCGGCAAGCCGGTGAGCGTTCCTGGTTCCGACCGGTAGGAAGGAAATCGCGGCTGAAGCCCTGATCCGGGTTCAGGGACGTCGGGGAAGGTCGTGCTCTTAAACGTTATTCGGAAGGTCAAACGGTTCTCTTTGCGTCTCTTCCTCCCGTGATTTGGGATTCCCAGCGCTCCGAGGAGCAGCGGCTGGTGTATTCTGGGAAGCTGCTTCTGGACCACGCCGCGTTGAAAGACGTGCTCAGAAAGGTGAGTTTCCTCGGAAGCACGCCTGAACGACAGGAAGTAGATTTGCGGGTAACGTTTCTCGTTCCGCAGCAGGACGAGTACCACATGCTCCACCTGGTGTGCGCCTCGCGGACTCCTCCCAGCTCCCCGAAGACCCCCCGCAGCCACGGCAACAAGCCTCAGGAGAACCGGGTCGGTTCCTCGGCGCGCGTCCTTTCCTCACGGGAGCGTTTCACTTCATCACCTTTTGTTCTGGTTGCAGCACTTCCAAAGCTCTTCGAGTCCCTCCGCTGGTCAACAGATCCGCCCCCCCACCGGAGGGGGCGGCGACGGACTGAGACAGAGAGCCGGACCCGCCCCCGCCCCACAGGCGTACGCACACCTGATGCACAGGTAAAGACATCAATAAGGCATCGACTGCATCTTTGTCTTTTTTGACGCATCGCTTCCGCTCCCAGCTGGAACCGGTACTCCCATCTGGCTCCGCCCACCACCACGACGCCCCCCCACTACAACCCCCTGACCCTGATGTGGTGGCAGCAGCTGCATGCCCGGCAGTACTACATGCACTAGTGAGCACCGCCGCCACTCTGCAGCGCCCGATGAACGGAGCGGCGTCCTCACCCTCCTCTCTGCGCCTCCTCTCTGCACCTCCTCTCTGCACCTCCTCCCTCCTCCCTCCTCCCTCCAGTCAGGCGCTGGCCGCCTCCTGTCAGCATCAGACGCCCGGCCCTCCCTCCGTCCAGCCCGTCCCGGTCGACCCCCTGAGCCAACGGCCTCACGGGGGCCGCGGTAACCACGAGGTCCAGATGAACGTGCAGGGAGGGGAGGTCCTGGACGAGGAGGAGCTGAACCGTGATTGGCTGGACTGGGTTTACACCTTTTCCCGCGCCTCCGTCCTACTCAGCCTCGTGTACTTCTACTCCTCCTTCAGCCGCTTCGTCATGGTGACGATGGCCATGCTGGTGCTCTACCTGTGAGTGGGCGGTCCTTCAGCACGGTCACATGGTTGTTATGTACTGGGGGGGGGGCGGCTCGTTTTGCGTCATGTCTGAACACACGCGCTTCGTTTCCGCCCACAGACACCAGGCCGGCTGGTTTCCCTTCAACCTGGAGAACGAACCCCAGCTTCCTGGAGACGCAGCCAATCAGGAGGCCGAGGGAGAGCCGGCCAATCAGGACGCACGGGAAATGGTAGCGGACTAAACGCCGCATCGGCACGCGATGAGACGACGCCGGTTTCATTCCGCCGTGTCTCCACAGGAAGGAACGATGGACGACAGCTCCGACGATGACGACGGGGACAGCGGGGAGGAAGGGGCGGAGCATCCGACCGGCGCCGCCCACGCGGGCTTCCTGTCCTCCACCTGGTCCTTCCTCGTAACGTTCTTCACGTCGCTCATCCCAGAAGTACCGACCGAGTGAAGAATCGATGGAGGAGTTTTCAGGCCCCCCCCCGGTCGGCATCGGGTTTGTTCTGGTGGTGCGGTTCTGTTTAAAAGGCCCGGTAACGATTCATTTGAGCCGTTCTGGGCCACGGACCCACACCAGGTCAGATGAGCATTAAACACCGTTTCTGTCTAAACGACTGAGGCTGTGGGGGTGTCTCTGCTGCCCCCCTGTGGCCGCAAGGTGAATAACATCTCATTGGCTGCCGTCTGGATGACTCTAAACAGCAGTACTCGCATGTATAACGTGTAAAAAAGACAAGCTAAACTTGAATAGTATTAAAATATAATTTATACACCGATACGGCCTCGACTCTCATTAAAGCCCCGATTGATTACTGCAAGTCGTTTATTTTCATTCGAGATTTAATCATCTATTTTTATGGTTTGTGCAAAAACAAACGAGTACAAATGAATAAAATCAAACAAAGCAGCAAATCTGTATGAAAAAAAAAAGTTCTAATATTTCCAGCGACAAGCGCAGGAAGAAAACACGGATCAGCAGGAAACCAGCACGCATTCGCTTTTATTGCTCTGCAGCGTCCTACTGTGATGTCATAGTCTTACTGTGATGTCATAGTGGCGGTAAAACCTCCATCATTCCTGGCAGTTTATCCACTAGAATCTAACGGCCGTGAACATTCTACTGATTCTACCGGAACGACCACCGATCAGAAAAAAAGCTATGAACTCAAACGTTTTAGAACACTTCTGGGAGGATGTAGCCGACTCCGAGAGCATCATCAGCAGTAAAGCGGACGTTTCTGGGGGGGGGGGGGCTCGGGATCCGGCTTTCACAAAGACGTGGAACGACGACGACAAACAAGCCTCTGAGAATGAGCCGCGTTCCAGATCGCCCTCGTGGAGTACCGGTCTGTGTGTGTGTGTGTGTGCGTGCGTGCGTGTGCATTTAAACAATCGGTACGACTCGCACGCAAAGCGCTTCGCCAAGGCACGTGAACGAATCTCCATCGAGCCTCACCGGCACAAACACGGAATAGAATATCTTCTCACGTTTACGGTGGAAATGTTTTGCATAAAATGATTTGCTGAACACACCGAACGGCGTCTACGTCACGCACACACGATTACCGACAACAGCACAGACGGTATATAGAAACGGGTGCGGCGGGGGGGGGGGGTCGCAGCAAGCCCCGTTATTTATTCCTGATTCAGTAAAAGATCTGCGATGAAAGGAATACGGTGATAAATAAAAATATCAGACGGCAGTCGGGACTCCCGAGTCGTTTCCTGACCTTTGACATACAGCTCTATGACAGCGGGGGGGGGGGGGGGGGGGGCGTCCTGACAAAGTGCTTGCTGTACAGTACAGACTTCATATGGCCTCTGAACTAGAATCCTACAGTACAAACGACAACACAACAGAACACAAACGCACATCAAGTCTATTCCTATGACGTCATAGTGAACAGCGAGGTTTACGGTGAGAACCAATCAGCGACGAGCAGCGACATCAATACCGAGTGTTCCCCGCCGACCCGAGACAGATGTGTGCAGGAGCTTTAGCGGCGGCGCCCGAACGCACACCGACAGCAGTCTGCACCCCCACCGGTGAGGCCAGCTCCTTTGGCATCTGTGGGGGGGGGGGGGGGCTAATGGTTGAGAAAACAAGTAAAACAAAAAAGGGGGTGGGCTCTTCACTCCTCTGAGATCACCATGGAAACCGTTCTGATGAGGGGAGCACGCCCGCCGTCCCCGAAGAAGAGCGCCGAGGGCAGGCAGCGCTTCTTCGGCCCTCTAAGATGGGCTAAAGTGTTGGGGGGGGGGGGGGGTGAGGAGGGCCTCTCTTCGTCACAGGAAGGTCTCGGCGGAGGCGGAGCCTCTTCCCGGCGTGTCCGGGCTGACGTCGACTCTAACGCAGGTGAGCTTCTCCTGGCTGCTCGACGCGGAGGAGGAAGAAGACGAAGAGCAAAGGTGTGAGAAACCGTCCAGCTAAAGCTATGATGTCATCGTGGGTTAGGGTTGCTGCGGCAACGCTGACAAACCGGTGGGATTAGTTTAGATGCTTCAACACTTAAATCAGCTGAAGGTGCAAAACCAGAGAAGAAGAAACTTTCATCCTCCGACGCCACCCCTAAAGAAAACGCTGACTAGCCATCCCCGTCCCGCCATCATACTGAAGGGGGCGGGGCTCTGGCACCCGAGTCATGTGACTCTGCACAGTTCACATTTCCACGTTTCATCGCAGAGACGCACGACCGACGGGTCAGAACCAGAACGACATGCCAAGATGCACACGGCAGCAACACGCCTAACACGCTAACACGTAGCAGGGATCAACATACAAGATGCACACGGCAGCAACACGCTAACACGCTAACACGTAGCAGGGATCAACATACAAGATGCACACGGCAGCAACACGCTAACACGTAGCAGGGGTCACGGATAAAAGAACACGACAACACACACACACACACACACACGCATCGTCTAAAGTTAGGGTGTGTCTGTTTAATGGCCAGGGGGCGGGGCCATGCACCAACAGGGTTAGATGTTTGGGATCCGACACACAACCCCGCTACCTCGTCTTCCACCGGGGGGGGGCCGTGGGTCACTAGTCCTATTGTGTACGATCTGTTCAGGATGGACACAACAACACAGCTGACCGGCAGGAAGCCTCAGGACCGCAGCGATGAAGAGGAGGAAGACGTCGGCTGCACTCACCTCCCCGACAGCGTCTTCACCGGGACGGCGAGCTGGTTGGAGTCCTCGTAGGCGACCTTCAGCCTCAGCTCCTCTTCCTCCTGCAGCCTGGACTCCGCCTCCTGAAGGGAAACGGGAGGAATAAATCAGCTGGGGGGGGGGGGGCGGTCTCTGATCCATCGTCACATGACGAAAGCAACCAACCAGCTTCTCCTGCTCCTTCTTCTTCTTGTCGTCCTCTTTCTTCTTCTTGCTCTCCGGCATCAGGTCGTCCAGCCAGCTCAGCTCCCTCTTACTGAAGAACAGGTCCAGCAGCTTCCGGACGAAGACCAGCGCCAGAACCTGGAGGCCCAGAGAGGGCGGAGCTTTACCGGCGCTCCACGGCGGCGGCGGCGCGGCGCCACGGGTTCCTACCATCATGGGGAAGACGACGGCCGCCGCCGAGGCCTTGATGACCCACAGCAGCACCAGACAGGTGAGCTGCACCAGCGTGAAGACGTGGACCTTCCACAGCGGGACGTAGCGCAGGTAGATCAGGTCCGGCTGGTGTTTGGCCGGCATGCCGAACAGCTTGATCCTGTCGAAGAACTGAGGAGGAAGGAGAGGAAGGAGGCTCGGGGGAGGTGAAGGGAACCTCCCCCCCAGCGCCTCCTGTCTGGAGTCTCACCTGGATGCCTTTGAGGGAAGACACGCCCATGTAGAGAAAGACGCCATACAGGACCGGCATGGGAATAAACTGCAAGACAACGAGCCCCCGTCAGAAGCGGCGAACGCGCGGGACGCGCCCGGCGTCCGGGTCCGGCGGCGTCTCACCTTCAGCGCCGACGTCATGAAGACGGAGCAGCCCATCAGCACGAAGATCATGAAGCCCGTGACGCGCTGCTCCCTGATGCCCAGGAACTTGGGCTGCTCCCGGGGGCGGAGCAGCCGGACTCCACCTTCAGGCTGTTGACGTGGGAGATGGAGAGGACGGTCGCCGCCACAAACCAGGGCAGGCCCATGACGGAGCAGAGGCCCAGCATGACGGCCACCACCAGCAGGTCCAGGTGATAGCCGCAGCCCTTCTGCAGGGGAGAGGCGGAGCATTCAGGAGACGAGGACCACGGGCTGCGTCCGCCGCTCAGAGCGCCGACCTTCAGCTTGTGCTCCTTGCGGTTGATGATGACTGCGGTGATCTGCTGGTCCATGAAGATGAGGATGGTGCAGAGCAGGGCGGGAAGCGCCGCCACCAGAAGCGTCCACCAGGGGTTCTCTCCCAGCGGGTCGATCAGCCAGCCTCGGTTCTTGGAGGTCGGCTGCAGGCGGGGAGGGGGGGGGGGGGGGGGGCATTTAGCTCACACTTCTAGTTAGGCGTGTGAAGGAAGGAGGCGGAGCCTACCTCAAAGCGGTCCGGGACGTTCAGTTTCGGAGACGGGATCCCCATCAGGTAATCCACCAGCACCATGATCATGATGGTGATGAAGACGGCGAAGTCACTGATGGTGGATCGTACCTGGAAACGACGGGGATTAGTGCCACGCCCCGGGAACGACGGGGATTAGTGCCACGCCCCGGAGACGACACCGATTAGTGCCACGCCCCGGAGACGACACCGATTAGTGCCACGCCCCGGAGACGACGGGGATTAGTGCCACGCCCCGGAAACGACACCGATTAGTGCCACGCCCCGGACACGACACCGATTAGTGCCACGCCCCGGAGACAACACCAATTAATGCCACGCCCAGAAACGACACCGATTAGTGTCACGCCCCGGAAACGACACCCGATTAGTGTCACGCCCCGGAGATGACACCGATTAGTGCCACGCCCCGGAAACGACACCGATTAGTGCCACGCCCCGGAAACTATACCGATTAGTGCCACGCCCCGGAGGGCGGGGGCATTACAGGCAGCGACAGAGACGTAGAGGACGTCTCACCTTGGTGGGGAAATACCGCTCCGTCTTGAACTGCTTGAGGAAGGACGACAGGAAGAAGGTGGTGAAGAAGAGGATGACGGACCAGAAGAGAACATCAGGGATGTAGGGGCCGTGGTGACCGCAGGCGGGGCCCAGAAACTCGCCGTGGAGAACCTTACACATCTGGAGCAAACGGGGCAAGAGGTGAGGACTGATGCGGTTGAGGCAGCGCGTGATTGGTTAATGGCGTGCGTTCTCGCACCGAGACGTTGAGGCTGCTCCAGGGGATGGAGTCGGGGGCGTAGCCCGTCCGGTTCCAGTCCTGCACCAGCGCGTCCGAGGCGTTGGCCGGCGGCGAGCACTGACACCTGGAGGCGAGACGGCAAACGCCAGGCTGAGCGCTTCCTCTTCCTCTAAAGGTGAAGACGACGCAGGACGGGCGTCCGGACTCACGAGTACAGCGTGAGGTTGTCCAGGGCGCCGTGCATGTTGACGGGGTAGTGCTCCCCCAGGTGGAACAGCTTCTCCAGCGCCTCGTAGATGAAGATGACGCAGATGAGCGCGGCGAACGCCTCCTCCGTGAAGCGGGTGATGTAGCAGACCAGGGCGCTGGCGTCGGTGGCCACCAGGACCAGACACAGGAAGGCGGTCCACAGGCCGATGCTGGTCCGCAGGGACAGGTAGGACAGCTCGTAGTCGCTGGGGGGGGCGGGGGCGTTAGACGGCGGACCCACATCAACGGACGCGAGCGCAACTTCGCCGGAACTTACACGCAGAACTTGAAGAGGATTTTCTCAAAGACTAAAACGGGGCCGGTGCTGCCCAGGATGGTGAGGGGCTGCCCCGCGAAGAGGGAGTAGGCCACGCCCGTCAGGGAGGCCCCAAACAGAGACTCGATGGCGCTCTGCACACACGGAGGAGGAGGAGGAGGAGGAGGGAGCGATGAAGAGGAGGACCGGGCAGACTCGGACCGGAGCGGCAGGACTCACGATGTTGCCTTTGGTCGCCTCCCCCAGCAGGCCCCCGAACGTGATGACGGGGGACATGCAGGCGCAGTAGAGGAAGAGGACGGAGGCCAGACACTGGAGGCTGAAGGAGTCCCGGATGTCGCTCCAGTAGAACGGCAGCTTCCGCTTCAGGTCGAGGGTCAGGCCGCCGAACATCCTGGGACGCGCCCGTTAGCACGTTAGCTACAGGCGAGGACGCCTGGAGGAACTCGGGTCCGATAAAACTCACCTCCCGGTTCTCTGCAGCTCAGGCCCCGCTTGATGCTCCGCCTCCTTCTCCAGCTCTCCTGCAGGAGGCGCGGTCCCGTTGGGCTGCGACGGCCTCTTCCTCTTCAGCTGCAGGCCGAAGGAGACTTCAGTTCATGCCGCTTTGCCGCCACGAGGGGGCGCTCTCAACGTGCCGAACCTGAGACGGGACGTTCTTGGGGGGCTCGATCCGGATGGTGGGGTCCCACTCCCCGGGAGGCAGGACGGTGACTTGGTCGAGGAACTCGTCGATGCCGGAGAGAAGGTCCGTCCGGTCTTTGGCCTTGTACGCCACGTCGTGGAATATCTGCACGGCGAGTTTGACTCTCATGAGGGGGGGGGGGGGGGCGCACGTCCGCTCATCCAACCGGAACCTCACCTCATCCGTCATCAGCGTCGCCATGGACCGGCCGATCTCGTGGTATTGGGGGCCTTTGCCGCGAGGCCCCAAGAGCAGGAAGAGAAACCTACGAAGGGGACGAGACGCCGTCCGTCCGTCCGTTAGAGGGTCACGGGACAGCGGGACGGCCTCGGCCGCTGCCGGCTGTACCTGGTGGGCACCGGCACCTCCGTGAGTCCCGTGATCAGGACCGCCGGAGACAGGCGGACGAAGGCGATGATGGGCTTCTCCAGGAAGTCCACCTCCCCCACCAGGACGTTGGACGCTTCGGCTCCCGGGGGGATCTTTTTCATGAAGTTCATGTCCACCTGAAACAGAGTCCATCGATGAGACGCGGAGACAGACGTCAAGAATCAGCTGGGGGGGGGAGAGCGAAGGGACAGCGTGCGGTTAGAGGTCACGGATGGATCAGCAGCACTAATCGGTACTGAGCAGAGATTGGTCGTTGCTGCACCCCCCCCCCCCCTTTGACTCAGTAACTCCGCCCCCTGTAATTTCTCACTTAGATGGTCAAATTAAGGAGTCCTAAAAATGACGACTACACAAAGGAGAGTTGATCTCATGTCCTTTACGGGTGGGGCAACGACCACCAACCCCCCCCCGCGGGCCCCCCCGCGGGTCGGGACACTGCGTTCTCTACTGACCCCTACTTTGGACGGCCTCCTCTCCACCACCTTGTCGGCATCCAGGTTATTTGGGACAGAGTTCAGGGACACCAGCGGGCCTGGGGGGGGGGACAGGGAGAGGTGAAATAGAGATGGACGTTATGCAAAGGCCGGCGGAGAATCGCCGTGCGGTTTCTCCATCCAACGCCACGTGTGGAGTCGTCACTTGTCTCCCCCTAGGAGGGATGGAATTCTGGGTAAATTAATTCATGCATGCTACGAAGCTCGCTTTAGAGGAACGCCCGTCTCCCCGGGCTCAAGGTGAGCAGGATCTCAGGTGTGGAAGTTCTGCTGCGTCTGTGCAGAACCGGCGCCCTGTACTTCCTGCTGACGTGGTTCCAGCCAGAACAGAAGCGGGAACGCCGGAACAGAAGCGGGAACGCCGGAACAGAAGCGGGAACGCTAGCGCTCAGGCCACACGAGCAGGAGATGAGATGAGGCAGTCAAAGGAGAGCTTAACGCACGCCATCCTTTGACGTCATGGAGGAACGTTTCCTTAACCAGGTACTCCGTCCTCATGAAGACCCTCCTCGTTTCACTTAAAAACAATGAATTCCAACCCCAAATGAAAAAGGTACCCCGGAGGAACCCCAACGGGAGCGGGAGCTGCTCACATACCCAACAAAGCCTCTCAGGATAAGGGCGGGATTAGCTCAAGTCGCGTTCGCCAACGCTCATTCGACACGGCTAAGCCCTGGAATGCCCCCCCCCCCCCCGATGGGCTTTCAAACCGCAGCTCGACGGCAGCGCCTTGCTCAAAAGCCAAGCCGGTTTACAGACTCTTATGTGGAGCGGTTAGCGCCCGGATTCATTCAGATCTCGCGTGTGGATGAAGCTCCACGCGAGTCCCGTCCAGCGGACACGAACCAGAGACTCACGGGGACGTCCCCGTGAAACCGGAACGCGCTGCTTTGAATAACCTTCCACACACACTCAGGAAGTCCTGCGTGTTCCGCTTGAAGGGGGTGTAATTACAGAAGCCCCCCCCCCCAGCTATAATAAGTTCTCTGAAGCGGAGCCGTCCACACTAATAATACACCGCCAGCCTGGACTGGCCGGAACACAGACGTACGGACACGCCCACCGGGCCTCGGGCTTATATTTAGCCGAGCTGCCCTTCCTCAGTCAGGTTTATACTCAGGAAACGATGAAGAGGAAGAGCCCAATGATGCATTATTTATATTTAATGACTGACTTCCTGAAATAAATCCTTTCCATACCGACGCCGCTCTCCGGTGACATCACGGAACACGGAACACCAGCTCCGGGCTTTTAGTCCGACGGGACCTGGATCAGATCAATATGGCCGTATACGGGCCGCAGTTTGCCCGTGGCTGGTCTCGGATGATTTTAAATTCACTGCGTATTTGTAGTTTTACAAACGGAGGACGAGGGACGCCGGACAGTTAGCGAAACACGACGAAGGACGTTCCTCCTCGAAAGGTCTTCCATCATTGCTGTGACTGAAAAGAGGAGGATGGTGTAAAAAAACACACACGAAAACAGGCAGTAAACGTTTACAGGACACGATGACAGCCGAAGCCCTCCGGAGGGCAGCCATGCAGCAGCAACGGAGGAGAGCGAAGCCGAGCGAGGCGTGGAGGAAGAGGAGGAGACGTAAACAAAGAGGAGGAGGACGAGGGCGGCGGGACAGACAGAACCACGGAGACAGGGTGGGAAGCGGCTCAGCCCGGCTGTGGGTCGCCGATGGGATGGGCCACAGGGCCGGAGCTACAGGGCGCAGCGCTGGCATGCTAGTGCTAGCATTCTCTGTTCAAGCCGTGACTCACACTCGTAGGCTACACAGATATTTGCCTTCTAAGGGCATCGGCTCGAGGCCCTGGGACGCCGAGGACGCTCGCCGGCCGCGCTGCGGTGACGCCGCCTCCTCTGGGTCGTCATCCTCGGGAGGAGAGACCACCACCTCGGGGATTTCTGGGCCGGCACCCGCGCCGTGGGTGCACGCCAGGTGTTTGCTGGAGAAGCGGAAGGAAGCGGGGCTACTCTGTTGGGTGCTGAGGAACGGGGGATCGGGGGACGGCCCGTTGTTGGAGGAGGAAGAGGGCAGAAGTTGGTTGAGCAGGACAGAGACCCTGGACTCTTGTCTCTGGGGGAGGTTGGAGACAGAAGAAGATGCCCCCGGCTTGTGGAGAGAGAGACGTGAAGAGGACAGGCTCTCTCCTAACAGAGGAGACAAAGGCAAAAAAAAGGGGGAGAGGAGAAGGGAGGAGGAACAAAGGAGTAAGGGATGGAGCAGAGAGGAGGAACACATGAAGTCGAGGTAACATTACGGCGACGGAATCTGGAGGAGGTGCAGCCAGGAGCACGGCAGAGGAGCCGCTAGCGGTCGGCGCTAGCGTCAGCATGGAGACACTAAAGGATGACTCTGTGATGCATGTGGGAGGAGCCTAACGACCAAAGGAACCAATCACACGCCAGGACCGAGGCTAAGGTCCCTCAGGAGGCTTGCATGCAGGAAGGAAGGGGTTAATACGAGGCGCACTGGAAGCAGAGACCAGTCAGGAGCACGAGAACAAGAACCGTCGGCCATCTTAGGAACACCCACAGTGGGCACGCCCATCCTGACGCAGCCGGAGAGGTTAGCGCAGTCAGCACCCAGATTTCTCTTCCTCGAAGGGGACCGATTTATTTGACGCTATTTTTTGAGCGGCAGCGCCCCCCAGAGGCGGGAAACGGAGGAATAAAGAGCTCACCGTTCCGCTCGAGCAGCAGCGGGTCGGAGTGTTTCTTGCCGATGTCGGCGAAGGAGCGCACCAGCGGGATGCGGTTGCTGAGCTTCCTCTCGTTCTGGTGGTGGTGCTTCTTCAGCATGGCCTCGCGCACCTTGTCCCGCAGGGCCTCCTTCAGCTGGCCCGTGGCCACCATGCTGTCGATCACCATGCCCGCGATGTCCTCGATGCTGTTGGCCCTCATGTCCAGCATGACGGTGCCGTTGAGGATGCAGCCGCGGAGCTCGAACAAGCTGTGCAGGGACAACGTAGCCACGTAGGGCTTACTCCACCGCTCGCCGCCGTCTTCCACGTCCTCCTCGAACTTCAGCCACCTGCGGGTCAACGGCACAGACGCGCACACACACACGCGCGCGCACGCCGAGCCAGGTCAAGCTGATATTCAGCGGGACGTCCTCCAGATACCGACGAGTCCCGAGCGGCGTGCTAACCTGGCGGTCTCCTTCCATTCGGTGGCTCTGCCGTCCCTGAAGGAGAGCTCGTCCAGCTCGGTGAAGAGGTCGTGCGGGACGTGCTCCAGGTCGTCGTCCTCCGTCCCCAGGATGAACTGGACCCTCTGGGACGGCGTGTCTGCACCGGGAGCGGACAGAGACGCAGCGTTTCTAACGGTGGCCGCGTGCCGCCGGCGCAGGGACGTCTCAAAAGGACGCCGGCGGATAACGCGAGCCGGCGTGCTTCACTGGGAGCTCGCGTCTTTAGCTTCCTAATCTATCCCGTAGAAACGCTTCCCACCACAAGTCGGGGAGTCCCTGCCGTCCTCCTTCCCCTCCTCGCAGTCCCTCTCTCTCCTCTTCCGGTGGTGTCTGTGTCCTCGGTGGCGGTGCCTTCGCTTGCTTTCCCTTCCGATGGGCACGTGGACGCCGACGTACACCGCTCTGTGGCCTGGGGGACAAAAACCTCCGTCAACGTGCGTTTCTCGATGTTTTTAACGGATCGTAAAAACATTTAAACTCACTGTCCAAGTCTTCCTTCTCATAGTTGGTGTGAGTCGTGAAGCTGCTCTTCCCGTGGTCCACTAGAGCCTCCTCATCGAGACCCTGAAGAGAGACGGCGAAAGCCTTAAAGAAACGGCGTCCGCTAGGAGAGAGACCGCCAACGGTTTACCGAGAACCGGAACCGGAACAGGAAGTAACTTCATCCGTTCCTACGGAAGGTCCGTCTGATTCAGAGCGAGCTTCACAGCAACGTCAAGGTTTAGTGCCCTCATTAGAAAGGTCTGACCTGTAGTAAGGCCAGGATCAATACATAGGACACACGCACACACACACACGCACACACAAAAGTTCACCATATTCTGCATCAAACCTTTACATTAATGGAAGAAGTTGTTTTTCCTCCGACGCTCGAGGTCAGAACGGATCAACAAGCTTCTTCACACCTCATTACATCACTTCGTGTTGCCCCCCCCCCACGAAATCAACACGTAACACACACAGCAGGGCCACGGGGGGACTTTGTTAGAATTATCCAGCTGGTAAGTCTTCAAGCTGTTCTGAGAGCAGAAAGAGGATTAACGGAAACGGGGCGACGCCCCTCTGACATGACCTTTAAGTAACGGCTCCTTTTAGAACAACACAAATACAGAAGGTATAAATACGACGGGGCGGTGGCGGGCGAGCAGTCGATGAGGATCAGGCGTTCATTTATACCCCGTGTAGGTCGGCCCCCGAGAGGCCCAAATACGAGTTCAGACGTCTTTCATGAATTAAAAACGGGCCGCTGTCCTGAACGCAGCGGCAACGGCCTCGACCAATCACAGAGAGGCGCTGCCGTGGAAACAAAACGCGACCTGCTGCGTGCGATTCATCGTGGACGACAGGGCGACCTCGGCAGCCACGTTTCTGGAATCAACATCCTGTTGATGCCACCGTCATGAAATACTGTGAAAGATAAACGAAAACGGAGGAAACGCAAGAAGCGAGGATTACGAGCCGAGCAGCCAAAGGTCGCGCTTCACCTTTCTCGCCGCGGCGTCCAGTAAAGTCTCCGTTAAGCTTCTTAAAACTGCACAAACCCAATAACAGCCGTTTATTTATGCAAATTAAGCGTGATCATGCATTCTCTGCATGCTGCGGTCACGCACACGCGACAGCCGACCCGGCGTTTCAGGAACACGTGATGCAACCCGACACAGCTTTGTCCGAAATAAGCCTCTGGTCTTTGCCCCCCCCCCCCCCCCCCCGCCTGGCGTTGCTCGGTGACATGTTCGCGCGTCTACTGGACGACCAAAGAGGAAACACAAACTTATTAAAATGTGCAACACACGACCGCACGACGTTTAGCTGCAGGGGAGACGGGATGCTACACGCTAACGCCGTCCGTGCCACCGTGCACGCGCCTGCCTTTCGACCCGGCGCCCCGGGGCACCGGACAAACGTGGAACCTAAGGCGGGTTAATCGGTGCTCCGTCCTAACTGAGGTCGTCTCAGGGCGCTGAAGAGCCCGCTGAGCCGAGCTCGCCGCCCCCTCACCCCGAGACGAACCAGAATGCATTGCAACGCTTTCGTGCAGAATGGATTTCATTTGCCGGCGCTTTGGCTTTCGGGACAGCGAATAATTAACCGAGGATATTCTGAGTGCACGATCGGAACGCACGCATCTCCAGCGCCACCAAAGAACCGGCGTGGAGGGAACCTTTAATTCACGTCACTGAGGACTCAAAGGAACGCATTTAAAGTTCCATCCGGTGCGTCCACGGAACGGAACGCCGTTCCACCAGCAAGACATAAACGGGTCGGAATGCCGCGTCCTGCGTGGAACGTCTGATTCCTTCTAATCACGCCTGCAGAAAAACAAACAAGCTCTCTCTCTCTCTCTCTCTCTCTCAATCTCAGCATCAGCCTTTAGCTCGCCGCCCCCGCGCTGCAGAATCGATCCGATGGAGACCAGCAGTGAACCTCGTTAGGAATCCTCGCCGTCCCGCTCCTCCGAGCGTCTCCTCCTCGCCTCTATGAGCGCACGCCGCGTCTCCGCCGTGCGGTGAAAGAACACCGACAAATCAGGACACGCACAGACACACGGATCAAACGGTGAAGACGTACCGTTGGTGCGTGCTCCCCTTCGCTCTGTTCATCCATTTAGACTCAAACATCAAACACGCGGGGGGGGGTCGGGTCCGTCTCTGACGGCGAGCGCTAAAATGTGAGGTAAGCGCTAGGAGAGAGACTGTCGCACTCGTCTGCTCGCTCTTCCTCCGCTCATCCCTTTATACACAGACAAGAGAGGGGGGGGGGGGGCAGGCTGCTTCAAAACATTCTACCCCCTCAGCCCCCCCCCCTCTGCTCGCCGGCCAATCCCGCCGCGGCTCCATGAATATTTCAGCCGCCCAGCCGAGAGCCTAAAAAGCACGGACGCACGCCGGCGCACGGACTTGGACGCATTTGAAGGGCGCTGAAATGCTCACCGCCGAGGTATTCAGGTCACAAATGAAGAACCACCCCCCCCCCCCCCCCCCCAAACCAGATAAACACAAGCAAGCTCGCATGCCGGCCAGGAATTCTTCAGAGGTTGCAGCGTCGCCGTTAAGATCCCGAACGCTTCCACGCCTTTGACATTCAGGACCCTCAACGCGACCCGGAGTCGCTTTATGGGGAGCCGTGAAGCCCAGAGGTCGGAGGTCATTCACGACGGGGTCAGCTTCATTTAAAAGTGAAGAGGGATTCAAGTGTGAACGGAATGAAGGGAGGAACGTCGGACGAGCAGAAATGAGAACCTCATGGGTCCAGACCGGGTCCAGACCGGGTCCAGGATGTAATGGTGTCTTTCCTGGACTGTCCCAGCGTTCCCTCGGCGGACTCCGAGGTCTGCTTGGGATCTTCCTTCCTTCCTGAGCGTCCGAGCCTCAGAGGCCTCAGAAGCAAAGATTACCCTCACGGGGTTGGCGAGTTCCCGAGACTTCCTGGAACGAGGTAAGCCTTTAAACCCTCTCCGCACACGCCGCACAGGCCGCCATTTTAGAAAGCTGCACTTTAAACCGCCTTTCTTATACTTAAAATGTCGGCAGGCCAAGAATCAAATCTGGCAACAATCTCGAGGCGTCGAGGGAGACGCGAACGTGAAGGAGAGACGACTCGAGCCCAAACTAAACTCCAGCGGCTCCACCGTCAGATCACGCCCCGCTCTGAAACGGTGATTGGGTCGGACGCGAACGAACCGGCGCCCCGCTAGCCAATCACGGTGCAGACGGGCACGGAAGGAATTCCTCGTGTTTATCGTGCTATCATAACAGCAGGCTTCACAGAGCGGCGCACGGCGTGCAACGACCCGGCCAAAGATGGGAGGAGCAACCAGCGGCACCGCCCCCCAGGACACGGGATGATTCCCATCCTCAATAAATGAGCCATCGATCTTCAAACACAATCAACTGCAGGTTTGTGGATAAAGCAGAGTACAGGACGCTTGCCGATCAATCGCCGATCAATATCGGATTCCGATAATCACACTCCAACTGATGACACGCTGTGATGCACCTTTAAGGTATGTTAGCGATGACCAGCCGATCAATACCCCCCCCCCCCCATGTTTACGTGCCGTTTTTTGGGTCGATAGTTAATTTGACCTTTGCTCCCGATCAGTTGCCCCCCCCCCCCCCCCTCAAAGAGGAAGCGCAGTCATCCACCGTGCAGCCAAAGGTCGAGCTTCCTCAACCACCATGCGTGACGTGCGTGAGGATCAATCAAACCCAGCCCAGCAGCGTGCGTGCCTTTTACGGTCCACTTCCCTCTGACAGGATGCGGTAACGCGCGGTGTCGTTACTCTTCCACTTTTCGGTTCACGGTTCCTGACGGAGGAAGCCGATCTAGTCCGAGAGCCGTCCGATGAATCTGACACGAGCTGCGCGTGAACGCGTAAACCTGTTGCGCGCGGAGCCGGTCAAAAGCTGTAAAACATCAGTTTGTGTTTAATTAAAGAGCAAAATGAACGAAGCTCTGACTCACATCCGCGTCCAGGTCCGAGACGCAGCGGGACGTTTAAATAAGAGAGAAGCTAACGCTGCTATCGCTGCTAACGGAACCGGCCGGGCTCGCGCGCGGCTAGTTCATCACCGCGAGCCAGAAGCTTGACCCGCGAAAACAAACGAAGAAGAAGAAGAAGAAGAAGTGAACACGAGAGCCGACTCCTCTCACACGCGCGCACACGCACGCGCACACAACGGGAGACTCGAGCACAGGTGTCGCCTCCGCCACGTGTCAGAAGTGGAAGCCGGCTAACAATAGCGGCAGCCGGCTGAATGTGACCCCCGAGCATCCCTCGCTGCTCCGGGGCGAACCCGGGGACAAAGAGCCGAGCGAACATCATGTGGCCGGGCGGCCGCTGCGCGTCGGGCGGGTACTCACGGCTCTCAGGAGGGGCCGCATCTGTTCCGAGGGTTCGTCCATCCCACCTGCCGCCGGACTTTTTATTAACGTCAGCGCCCCCCCCCCTTCAGAAGACACTTGTGGGGACGAACTGCGCGTTCCCGAACGACGCAGCGAAGGAAACGACTCTGCGGTGATCGGCAATGAGTGATAGCCAATCCGCTTTGAATGCCCGGCGTTTTAAACCAATCAAATCCCCGCACGTAACGAGGGGCGGGACCTCGTCCCCTGCTGCCGCGACCCGAGATGTTTCTGCTACTTTTATAAACCCCGCAGGACCAGCTTCGTTTCTATCGATTCTAATTAAGATAAACGATCAATAAAAGTAAAAAAAACCACGAGAAGCCTTAACGACGTGTTTTAGTCGTGATTTAAAGAGTAAAACGAACATTTGTGTTCAAAAGCTGCATTAAATCAACATAAAAATCTGATCTGTATTCTGAACCGTGACAAATACAAACAGCGATCAAAAGACAAACGACATAAATAAAGTTATGGATTAAAAACTGCTATTATAAGATAGCAACTGCTTAAAGCAAACGAGTATTGATCAGTATATCGATATAAAATGTGCGTACATTTTCTTAACTTAACTCACTCGTAAATAAATAAAATAAATAAATAACACAAATAAGATGAGGTGAATTTTATTGATCCCTCCTCAGTGGGGAAAGTTCTACGTCACAGTAGCTCAGAATTTACAATACTTTACAACAATGTAAACAGGAAAATAAGTTTTATTATATGCCATTATAATAGTGTGTAAAAATAAAATAGCTAAAATGTCCACCACTTTTCATGCGAGGAGATTATTTAAGAGTATCTGATGTCTTATGAGGAAGTAAATCTACATTCATCTTCATCTCCTCTTCATCATTTAGGTTTCAAATAACTAGTCTTCTCGGTGTAGTAAGTGTCCTTGACCAGCAGATGGCAGTGCTGCATCAAACATTTCCTTTCGGCCGTGCAGACAGAAGTTGGTTTAATCCCTTCTCTTATACATATAATAAAGTAATACTGTAGGTTCACTTTTATTGATTGTCATTCTAGCTATTGTTGTGAAAGTGAAATTACCTGTTCGATCGATCTATGCTATCGCCTTTAGCAACTGTGCTAACTTCTCTAGCGCATGTAGCCCACGTGGCTTAGCTCAAGCCACGCTCGATCACAAAACGAACCGTGCGAGCAGCAAAAGCATTTTGTTCTTTCATGTGAGCTCATTTTAACTCCCTCTAAATAGAGCTTCTTCCTCTCCCCGCCCGCCAACCTCTGGCATCATCATCATCATCATCACGCGGCGGCGGCGGCGGCTCAGAAATAGACCTGCAAAGTGGGAGATCAAACTATCACCTCTTAATTGTACCGCGAGCCTTAAGATGCCGAGAGCCCATTAGCACACGGAGAGGAGCGCCGAGGACGCGCTCTGGGAAGATGCACCTGGGAGGTGAGTCACAATGGAAGCAGAGGTGATGTGGAGAAATAAGTTCACTTTAAAAGTAAAGTTCCTGCACTTCCTGTGGCCGCCGCGATGACGTCCCCCGTTCGGAGCGTTTCTGCTGTGAGACGGAACCGCTTGGAACACGAGTCCTGACCGCGCCGTGTTCTGTCCCAGCAGGCGTGGAACCTGAAGCGTCCCCCTTCTTCCCAGAGGGCCTGGTGGCTTGTTGTGTTTCCCCCAGTGGGGGGGGGGGAGACCTTCTGGCGGGAGGAGGTGGCGTTCCCGGATCTGCCGGAGCGCTCCGTCAAAGTGCCGATGCATTGATTTTACTGCAGATCTCTTCTGCATGGCTGCCCGAAACGTTGGTCCAGACGGGAGTCTTGCGGGGGGAACGCCTGCATCCCGTTCACCGCCTCTGGGACGCCAGGAGGAGGAGGAGGGAGGGGGGGGCTGTTTAGGAGCATCCAGTGGGAACACGGGGGTTTGAAATCATGTGCTGTTAAGTGCAGCTTAGCTGCGGGATACTCTCTCCAGCATTAAGCATGGACGGCTGAGCCGGGTCCCTGCCTGAAGGCCGGCCCTGCCACGCCGCCGGTTCCTCTCGCCACGCCGGCCCTGCCACGCCGCCGGTTCCTCCTGCCACGCCGGCCCTGCCACGCCGCCGGTTCCTCTCGCCACGCCGGCCCTGCCAACCGACCGACCGAGAGGTTCAAAGGAGGAAGATCGTCTGCTGCTTCCACGGCAACTGGCCTGATCCTCATTCAGCATCATCGGGCCCTCTGTCCTGGATTGTCCTGTCATGACGCAGCGGTTAGAACGTTGCCGGGGGGTTCTCGTGGGTTCCAAGAGGGTTCCAGAGGGTGTCTCTCTTGTAGCTGGGGGTTTTCTGGGCCTTTTAATCACCGCGTCACCGAATAATGAGACTCAAGCCGTTAAGCAGGGACATGTCTGAAGGTTCCTTTTTAAATCCTGACCCAGACTCTTCTGCCCGTGGCCACGTTTCAGTCAGTGCGAGCAGTAATAGTGTGTGACTGAAGGTGAGGAAGAGCCCCGGGCCTTCATCTGGGGCCGGTCCTCAGCCCTCCTCCTCCACATCATCGCTCATCGGAGCTTCGGTTTCTCCAGCAGGCTTTGACGGGAACAGAACCGCCGGCGTTCGGGCGTTCGGGGGTCCGGGTCTCCTCCCGAGGCGCACATCTCCGGGCCGGGCTTGGGGCAGCATGATGTCGGGGTGTCTATTGATTACTGCGCGTCTTGCATGAGCGGCTGAGGGAAGATGCAAATCTATCGACCTGTTGGAAGAACCAGCCGCCAGAAAGAGGCTCGCAAGTGCAATCAGCTGACACACACAAGTGCAGACATTTTCACCCCCCCCCCCGGAGCCTTTTTCTTGCAGCTTTCCTTGGAGGACAGGCCAATCAGCTCTACCTTGTTAGGAGGTGTTAATTGAGTTAGTCAGGCTGACAACAGGATTAATTAGAATTCAAGTATGTAAATCAATTCAAATTGGGTCCTGATGGGGTTTGGGGTATTTTCACTGAGGGGGGGCAGGCGCTGAGAACTCGAGCCAAGTTTCTGTGTGTGAACGTTCTGACTTTTGTGGACGACGTCTCCACTTTGAATAGACGCGTTGAGCTTCCGTAATCGGACGGAGGATGAACCGATTTGCGTTCCAAGCCTCGGATGAATGGATGAATGGATGAATGACTAAACGTTGTGCTTTTTGGCCTCGTCGGTTCAACGTGGATTCACATCGTGGACAACAGAAACCTCAGATTTATTTCACACCTGAATGATTTGCCTTGTGACACTTCGAAATGATCGGTCAGCCCTTTGAGAATTAATTGTTTCCATTTCCAGGAGGAAGAAATGTTTAATTTTTACTTAAATGCATCCCAGTGGGAAGTCTGATCAGTTCTCATTCGATCAATAGGTGAAATGGTGCCGTTCAGATTGCTATCTGTTAGCTTTGAGGGCCTCCGTCCCGCAGGCCCGGATTCACGGCCTCCGTCACAAAACAAAGTCTCGTTCAGCGTCAGGAAATCCTTTCAGCGGCCATCGATCAGATCCAGATCGCCCCGGACTCCTGCGGCAGGTTTTAAATATCACGGTTAGAATTGATCCGCAACCGAACGATTGATCTGATAGAGAAAACCGTGGCCTTTGTGAAAATCTGTTTATTGTCCGTTTAATAACTCCATAAAGACAGTTTGTACAAGATACACACATTCTAAAGTGCACGATTACTGGACAGTGAAAATGCTCTTAAATACGTCGGGAGGAAAATATCACATCATCTTATCAAAGAAAAGAAAAGAAAAATAGTAGAAATAAGAAATGAAAAAAGGGGCATGGCTAAAATGCAATGACATAAAACCAATCACTATACACGTTTCTGCTGGGGTATGTGAGAGGGGCTGGCCTGGGGGGTAACAACCTTGTGCAGCTTGCTTTCATGGGGGGGGACACTAAGTTTTGGCACCTTTAGAGAAAAGAGAAAGAAGACATTAAGAGGGGGGGTCGGAGAGACGGCAATAAACAGAAGCATGACATTGGTCTCAGGGGCTGGTGTAGAATGCATAGCAGCCCGTGCCTTTTGGGGTGTCCTTGTACTCCTCCGGTGTCAAGTCCTCACACTTGATGCTCGGGGAGTTCTCTGTGCTCGACCCCCCGGGGGACATCCTGCGCCTCTTGCACACCACCGAGTACACGCCAGAGTCCGTAGAGTCCACCGATTTCAGCGAGTGGGACGTCTCGATCCAGGCGGAGGCCGGCGGCGCGCTCTCCTCGGACAGCTTGTCTTTAGTGACCCCCAGCTGCTCCTCGGGGAAGGCCGGGGGCTCGGGCGGGGGGACCAGGGCAGGCCCGTCATCTTGCGCTGGTAGGAGCTCCTGGTGCCCCATCCCGCCGCCATGGAGGCGAAGGCCGAGTCCGGGTAGTAGCTGAGGGCGTGGGACGTCTGCAGGGACAGTGGCTTGATGCCGTAGGACAGCAGGCTGCTGGTGGAGTAGTCGTTCTCGTAGGACAGGTCCAGCTTGTTGGACACCGGCTGCTGGACCGGGGGGACGAACCAGCGCTGGGCCGACGCAGCGGCGCCGGCGTCCTCGCCCTGCGGGGACAGGAGGCTGTTGGTCTGAGGGACGGCCCGCTCGCTGGCGTAGAAGCGGTTCTGAGGCAGGTTGTTGACGAACTGGTCCTGAAAGAAAGGCTGCATGGCGTAGCGGGCCCCGGGGACAATCTGGGTGGAGCGGGGCGAGTCTGTGGGGGACGGAGTCAACCGGTCGCTCTCCGGGGCCGTGTACATCCTGCAGAACACACAGGGGGGGGGGGGGTCAATCAAACGGAGCGGCACAACTAAAAACACGTCAGGCGGCAAGAGACACGTACGAGTCGTAGTTGTCCCGGAAGCCTTTTGCAAACGGGTTGTGGTCGATCTTCAGCTGCGTGATCTGAGGGGAGGAAGAGAAGCTGAAGAATATGCTAATTCATGCAAACCCCCCCCCAAAGCAGCGGAAGCCTGGACCGGAGCCTCACGTCCGTGTTCTGGTAGGCGGTGACGGCGATGACTGGTTCTCCGGGAAGGTGAAGGTCTGGGTTCTGGCCTCGTTGCTCATGTCCTCCACGCCGTCCTCCGTCACCTCCACGATGTGCAGCCGCGGTTGGTACTTGTGCAGCGACTGCAAGACGATCATCTGCAGAGAGCGAGAGGGACGCTGAGTGCGAGGCGGGACGCGGCGGCGTGCGCGGCGGCGTGCGCGCCGGGCGACGCCCGACCTGCGTGTTGTTGTTGTTCGCCCCTTTGTTGTTGGTCAGCTTCAGTTTGCCGAAGGAGATCTCTTGCCTCATCCAGTGAGCGCCGGTGTTCGGGGACTCGGGATGGACGTACATTTTGTTACCTGCAGTAGAAATAAAAGAGGTTGTGTTGAAATTTACATTTAAATCCGTTTTAATCATCTTAAAGCTTTGGGAGAAAGTCTCATAAATTATAAAGAAAATAAAAATAAACGACTGAATATATTTTATATTACTTTAATAAATGCACATTTTCATTTATTAAAGTAATATAAAATATATCCAGTCGTTAATTCTTTAATAAATGCAAATATTATTTGGTAAATGAAGGAAGGGGATCAAAAAACTGATTGGAATAAAATGTGCACGTTTTTATTTGGGTTTATTTTCAGTCATGAACTTAAAGTTAAAGTTTTAAGTCTTTAGAAAAATTATAGAATAATTTATATATTTTTTTTAAACAACAATTCCTCTATTGACTTGGTCACCAAGATGACGGGTCACTTTATATGTTGTTTTAAAGTGACCCGTATTTTTTTTTTCCGAACTTTAAATTAAAAAAATTCTAAATCAAATCTATTTCTGAATCAAAGGGGACATTCCCCCCCCCCCCCCCTCACCTTGCATGTTGTTGTCCGCCTTCCCGCAGGTGACCCACTTCCCCCCTGGAAGCGCCAGTGGTTCGGGTCCGCCAGGATCACCTCCACGAACACGTTGTAGTGCGCCGTGAGGCTGAGGCCGGTGATGTTGAAGCTGAGGAACGGAAACATCCGCCTGCAGGCGAGCACGGAGGAAACGGGCGGGGCGGGTCAAAGCGGCACCGTTCAGAATTCACGTTAAACCGAATCCGTCCGTTAGAAGCAACAAATATTTATTATTATTAAACTCTGTGCGTAAAATACAATATAATAAAATAAATAAATACAAATACCAAACCGGGCCCAGTGGAAGTAAGAGACACGGGTTTAGATTTAATTTGGACCCTCGCGGGCTCCGGTTGCGCGCCCGTTTACCTGCCCTGCTTGGTGATGATCATCTCGGTCTGGTGCCGGTGGAACTTCAGCCACAGAGGCCGGTTGCACAGGTAGACCTGCGCCCTGGCTCCGCCCACGGAGCCCGGCAGCGCCATGGAGCCGATGCCCGGTCCCGTCCCGGGTAGGACGGGTACAAGCAGCCCGGCCCTGGCTGAACTGGGTACCCGCCGCTGCTGAACTGGCTCCGGCCGGCGCACACGGGCGAGGGGGAGAACCCCGCCGGGGGCAGCACGGAGCCGTAGTGAAGTGACGCCGGGTACCGGGAGCCGCCGGAGCCGGTGTACACCGACCCGGTCTGTCCGTAGGGGAACAGGGAGCAGGGCCCCGCCATGTCGGGGGTCGCCTGGGACGAGATGAAGTATCTGTCAGAACCGAGTTCGTCCATGTTGTAGCGCCGACCGTCCTCAGCACCGGGGAGCCCTTCCTCCCGTCGGGCCGGTTTTAGTGAACGCGTCCCCCTCCGCCTCCCCCAGCATCCCGGCCCCCACCCCCACCCCGCCCAGGTACTTCTTGGGCGCGCTGCTGCTGGACTCCGAGTCCGGCCGGTCCACTTCTTGGTACCCGAGCTGGGACGGCGGTCTCGGGCTGTTGGCGGCGCTGTCCGACGCGGAGAGGTTGTAGAAGGTTTTGGGTAAAGGAGATGCCGGCGCTGGGGAGGAGGTTCTCCAGCTGCATCGTTTTAATCAGAGCGAGGAGCCCCGGTGCTCCTCCCGGTGGTCCTCCCGGTGCTTCTCCCGGTGCTCCTCCCGGTGCTCCTCCCGGTGGGTCTGTCCCTGCACCTCCTCCCTGAGCAGCGACGGAAGGAGGCTCTCCTCGCGTTGGGATCTTCTGTTCAGACCTGACATCTTCTGCAGCTCTTATATATCAGGCGCGCTTCTCCTCACGCACAACCTGTCAGCGACGGGGCGGGGCTTTGGGAGGCGCGCAGGAGCAGCAGCCGAAGGAGGTGCTGCTTTAATTCAATTAGAAAAGGCTCCGGTAGAAATATCAGGAGGAGAAATGACAGATACTTCATCTGTAAATACTTCTCACCATTAAATCTATTTTGTGTGTAAAGTCATTTCTAAGGAGCAAAGACTGATCAATTTATCCCGAATCAATCACGCATTCACCGATTCACGCACCATCTCCTTTAAAGTTTACGCGTCGGCTTCAAGTCGTCCTTCAAACGCAGCAGAGAAATAATTAGTTCAGAAATATTGTAGATTTATCAGATGTTTCCACTCAGGAAGATAAGAAAAACGAGACTAAACAGAATTATTCTGTTCAGCTACAAAAAAATAAAAAACATCGAGAGGTTAAAAAAATAAAAATCCCACGTGCGTGTTATTTCCAATAATCGGTTTTCGGGATTGTCATAAATCAACGGGCTGCAGGAACGAAATCTGGTCTCAGCCCAAAAACAACGTGTCTCTAATTTAACACGATATTTGTGTGAATAAAATCAATCTGCTGCTTTAAAACCGAACAATTAAAATTAGGTTTAAATTAATTTAAACGAAAACGAAACGGAATTAAAAGTCTTTTTTTAAAAATACTACAAAATAAATAAAGACATTTAAAAAAATCATTTAATTCAACGATTTTAAAATGGCTCATTTTATTCCAGGCCGAATTGATTTTGGGGATATTTGAACACAAGATATTTGGTTTATTTCGTTCTTTGTGCGTTTTAAAGAAGGGAAAGGGTTAAAAATAAAATGTTTGTTAAAAACAAAACGAGCCTTTAACGAAATTTAAAAGTGGCTCCGGAAAAGGACGGAGAGTCAGACCCATAATCCGGCTTCATCAGAACAGGACTCGAAACACACCGGATATAACACGCTCTCCGTGTTTGGTTGTCCCCACGCACACGCGCGCGACTGAGAGACAGGTCAGAATTAATGTCGCGCAAAATGTCCCACTTGGGACCAAAGACGAAGGTCCTGGTCAGCAGGGATCCGGGGACAGCGCCCTCTAGTGACCGGCCATCAGAACGTTGCAATTCGGTTTGATTAAAAGTCAACGCCGGTAGTTAACGCTCGCGTTACGTCATCTTTCAGCCGCGGCGCGCTCCGCTCGTGCGCGTGTGTGTGTGTGCGTGTAGCTGAAGGTGTGTGTGTGTGGGGGGGGGGGGGTTTGGGGGAAATGGGGATACTAATCTGTGAAAAGATGAGGGAGCGTCGCGGCTGGAGGGCTGATTGGCCCGCGTCATGAACGGGACGGTAAAGCCGACCGTTGCGCCATCACGGGACCGGAGCGACGCGCGCGCGCAGCGCACGGAGCTGTCAATCACATCCGGGACCCTCCCCGTCTTCTGTTCATTCCGGTCTGCGCGTTCTCAGCTCCGGGCGTCCTGCTCCTAAGACAGGTGCGGGGGAACTGATGCCGTCTGGAAAACAAGGTCATTCGAGGTCATTCAAGGTCATACAAGTCATTCATTCCTTCATCAGGAGGATGGATCGATCCCTACCGACCCAAAATGGGAAAGGAAAGGAAAAACTGGGCCAGGATAATCTGCCGCCTCCGTTCCTCCTGTGCTGCTACAGGTTGTCATGTCTAGCTGGGGGGGCGGAGCTGGGGGGGGGGGGGGGGGGGGGGTATAGTTCAAAGGAAGCTGGTTTGCAAGGCGCCAAAGTCAAGCAGTTCACACCTGACTTGTCGACGCCTCATTGGTGCAGACTTCTGATCTCCTTGTCCACAGATTTTTTTTTGTATTACAGTTTCTCCTGCTTGGGGGGGGGGGGTCGGTTTCTCAGAATGACCCCGAAGACTCGCCGCCGTTTGAAAGAGACGAAATAAAGGTGATTTACATGCCGCTATAAACAAACTAATGCCAAATGAGCTGGCCGTCCGGGTCCCGCTCATAAAGGAGCTCCACTGGTGACCTGTCAGCATGTTCCTTGACCACCTATAAAAGCCCAAGTGGGTCTGAGGTGACCCCCTTTGGCCCCGGACCCCGGGGGAAGGGAAGTCCGGCCCTACCGATCATCAACATGAAAGGAGAGCGTCCCGGCTTTATGGGCCGAGGCGGCCGCCGGAGTGAGTTCATGTACGCCATTCCAAGGATTAATAACGCACGTCTCATTAGAGATCCCGGCCAGCGAGACCCCTGGAGGGGGGGGGGGTAGAGCTGCACCGTGTCCTCCGCAAATCATCATCCTCAGGAACGTTTTTAGAGGAAAGAATTTATTCCTGGAGTCTATCAAAGATGCCCCCCCCCCCAGGCTAACGGGGAATCAAAGCCGTCCCCGTCCCAGAAGCGAAGCTTATGTTACAGACACGCTGCTGCTTCCGCAGACAGCCGGCATGAACCCCCGTCCGGGAGCACGTTGCCGTCATCAATTACGTTTCCTTTTCCTCGTCTCCCGTCTCCACCGGCTTCCGGCTGCTTCTGACCTTGCATTTTAAAGAATAGAACGTAAAGTCTATCCTCGCGTGTTCCGATGTCCCTCCCGATGTCACCGAGTCGGGAGCCGTGGGAATTCTCTCTCCGTACATGCGGCTTATTTGAGTTTCTCCAAATGTGTGAAATCAGCGGCTCAACCTGCGCGGCTGCATGCATGGACGTCTGCGTCCCCCCCCCCCCCCCCTTGGAAGATTAAGAGCAGGGAGACGCGACTCCGATGCCTTCGTGATAATTCACAGTGTTAAGACAAATCTAGGAAAACTCGGCTGCAGGGAAATCGGATTGAAGCTGCAACTCTGTTTCATCCCCGGAGGGACGGTAACATGATTTCTGGATTACTGCATTATAGGAAGTGTTACCCCGGCCCCTCCGGAGCGGGGGGGGGGGGGGGGGGGGGGGGCAGCAGGTACACGGTGCGGAGGCGGGAGCTTCTTCAGTGCCGACTGTTTGGGAGTCTGATGCTCCCCAGATGGTGGGAAAACCGGAAATAAAATGCACCTTCAGGTTTACCTTTTTAGTTTTGCTCTGCCATCATGGCCGGACCCAGATGCGAGTCTCACTGGCCCGGAATCTAACCCCCCCCCATCATAGCAGCAACCTTTGTTGACCCACTTCTCCCGGCCCATCCTCCTGGAATGGCGGCAGAATCGACACGAGGGACCGACGCAAACCAAGCAGGCGCTAAAAGTTGGACAGCGGAGACTGGATATACGTTTTCCCTGGAACGTGAGGCGGGGGGGGGGGGGGGGGGGGGGGTCATCGACCACGGCGAGCCGGCCCGGCCCCCCGTCCTCTATTAGCCGGGCTTTTATCACATCGCTAACCCCGACTCAGGAGGACCCTGCTTCTTCTCTTGCTTTCTGTCTCTCTTCTTCTCTTTTTTTTGGGACGGGCACGCTAACAGATTTACACCACAGGAGTATTCTGCTGCCTCGCTGTGGTTAAATCGGTGAGTCAGAAGTGAGAATGTAGAGTTTTAACACTCCCCCCCCCCCTCCCCACGAACGCTTCCAGAGCAGCAGAGGAAAGCCCGAACTGACTTACAGTCCAGCAGCCGGAGGCGAATGCTAGTGGGAGGGGGGGGCTACGTAGACACGATTAACGGTTTAAGGTCGACCCCCCCCCCCCCGGTGAATCGGAAATGGCATCTTCAGTCTCCTCCGGGGAGGGGGGACCAGATTCACTGCTCGGAGGCCTTCAGACGCAAAAATCAACCTCGTAGCCGCGTTCGCACGAAGCCGCTCTTACTTCCTGTCTCTGCTGCATCTCATTAAATATTCGACAGCCAATGAAAAGCCTTCCTCCTCTAAACACACGAATCCAGCAGCCATTAGACGTAATTAGAGACCACAGAATGCTCTTGTATTAAAACATTTGCAGCAATTTGGCAGCTGTATAATTTACATGCACTTGATCATGCCATTGAACACACACACACACACACACACGCGCACGCACGTGCACACACGCAGACGTATACAGTTGCCGGCATGCGCACACGCAGGCTCGTACGCACGCACACACGGGGACCTCAGTGCGGTGGACACCTTCAATATTGAACCCGGTACCAGACCTGGTCTGTATTTACATGTAAATGGTCTACAACAATCTGTGGACCCGCTCGTCTGCTCGGTCCCGCCCGCCGTCTGGGCCTGGGTAACAGAGCCGGTCGTCAGATGGGGGGGGGGGCACATCAGATGGGCTCCCGCCGTTATGGAGCCAAACGCTCCGAACAGAGAGGGAAGAGGCTGCCTGCCTGGCAGCCATTGAAACAGCAGGGACTCCCACATACCGTGGAAGTGGTCCACGGTTTGTCCCGTGTCGGAGACGAGAACAGGGAGGGATGGAGGACGGAGCTAACGGGCTTCCTGGGAAGTCGGAAACAAAGCGGGCGTCGTCTAATCCCGAGGTGGAGGTGAAAGTGAGGCGAAAACGCAGACGGCGTGGGCGGGACGGTTAGCGGTACCACAGCGTGGCGGGAACCTGACAAGGATATAAAGCGGATGAGGAGGCGACGGAATTCCGAACAGCAGTGAGCGTCCATATCCAAGCCACGTGGTGCAGGGAAGGCGCCGGGCCGGGTTTGTTCGGCCGTCGTCTGTTCAGTGTTTGGGTGTCCTTCTGTCCTGCTGGGTCAGACATGGTGGACGTCCAGACACTCGGTCTCCCACGGTCGCAGACCTCGATGAGGGGACCAGTCGGGACCCGTTGGACCCGTAACCGGTTCAGACTTTCACGAAACGATGCGGTTTGTGAAATACCATCCGTGTGAAACATTTAACAAGGGGTCAGTCACATGACCAGGAAATGCAGTGATTCGACCAATCAGGGAGCAGGGATATAAAACAGGAAGCAGGTCCGAACCAAGGTTTTAACGACGCCAACCCAACCGGGTTTCATTCTGCTGACAAACCGGTAAACAAAGGAGTAAACAACGTTGCTGAGGGCTGTAGCGATGACAACGCAGGCGGCGTGTGCGCTAACGTTAGCACGAATCGCTAAAATGGTTGCTTTCTCTCTCCGGTGTGGCGGTGGATTCATCCCGATCTGAACCAGAGGTGAATCCGTGACGGTCCTTCATCACCGAGGGGGATCCCCGGCGGCGTTCCACGCTCAATTGAGATTACGATTGGGCAGAGGACCCGTCGACTCGATACCTTCCCACCCCCCCTGGAAAAACGTCCCCCACCTCCTCAGCACGAGGAGCGATCACACCTCCGGCGCAGAGGCGGACGTAAAGGGGAGCCCCGGGCCGACGCTAGCGCGGCGCGGCCGTGGAAGCGTGTGCGTGCGTGTGGGGGATAATACAACATGCTAAACCAATGTGGGAGGTGTGAAGACGGGGGATCTGCTGCAGTCAAAATGAACAAAGAAGAAACCCGCTTTGTTTTCACATCCCGTGAAGCCGCGGTCGCTTATGTTTGTCGAGATGCCGTTGGGTTTCGTTTGCTACTTATAGAGTTGTCGATTGTTGAAGGCCAGAACATGGAATGAGCGACCACAGCTGAGAACTTCCGGGTCCGGGTCCGGGTCTCGGGCTCCTTTCACCTGTTGCTGACAGTCGGTGTTCGAGCGCTCGCCGTCGCCATCGCCCATGAACCCGTCATTTCACCGACGTAGCTTCTGACACTGTGGGTTCCGACTGGACTCGTACTCACAAACCACTCGTAGCCCGATGCGGGAACATGTCAGCGTATGCTGATGATGGTTTTGTATTTGTTTGACTTTCATGTAGATCACCTGGAAAAGCTCTGAATTAATTTTGGTGGATTTTGATGCGATACTTTAGAGAGGAGTCTTTCAGCATTTCAAGGTTGGACACAAAACAACAACAAGCAAATCACTCGGAGAGCGCAGACCTCCGCCAAGCAGCTCAGTCCCCATATATTGTGATTTACAGCGACAAAAATAGTCCTACATTAATTTATCTATATTTTTAGATTCAATAACCATGAAAACAAACACTGATATTATTAGTTCAGACGGTTCAGTAATGGTTTCTTCTGGATATAGATCCATAGCTTTTGAAGATACAACAAAGCGTCACCGCTAGCTGCCTCCAACGTGCATCTGAGCTAGCTTAGCCATGACTCCTACTGTATCATGAAGCGTGCGTGTGTGTGTGTGTGTGTGTGCACGACGGCCCGCTGGCCTCCCTCCCTGCCAAGGCCAGAAGGCATGCTCCCCGAGTCCTGCCAGCTTCTGAGGCCGCTGATGTCAGAATTGAAGGAGCATGTAGGCGGCCGCCATTAGTGAGTCCACTTCACGCCGGATTCTGGAGTTCCATCAGCTGGTTGTGTAACTTGTTTCTTGTGGGACAAGCAGGGGGGATGAATGTGTGTGTGTGTGTGTGTGTGCTCGTTGTGAGGGGGGGGAGGTGAGAGGAGCTGGGGGGGGGGGCTAACTCTTGGCTGCTAGCGGAGCATGCACAAGAGGACCTTCACCAAAACGCGTGATGCGATATTAAAGATAAGCCTCTGTAATTTGGGCGAGGTCGTGTCAAGTTGTTGGCGTTGGCACAAACCACGCCTCCGATTTCAACCACTTCCGAACAGCTGTCCTCCCCGCGCCCGTGTTTATGGTTCGGTCCTGCCTCCCGTATCGAGCAGCAGCAGGGGCGAACCATCACATTTGGTGCCGTATCGAGCAGCAGCAGGGGCGAACCATCACATTTGGTGCCCAGCGTGGGGGCGGTTGCTGAGCTGTCGAGCTCCAACTCTCCCATGGAGCTTTTCTTCTGTCTTTTCACTACAATTTTGACTAACCTCATTTGCATCTGCTAATTAGATCCTGTTAGCATAATTCATACACATGACACCCTTTTCGGAGCTAACGGATAGATACATCTCCAGACAAGTCGCAAAGAGCGTTTAATGAGACTCCACTTACATAAGCATGGCTGCTACTGCAAAGAAGAAAGTTGGGGAGCAAAGAGTTGAATTAAAACTTAATATCTGCTACCTGCGAGGGTCGGGGACGCGTTTCGCTCCGAGTGAAACGTCTCCAGAAGTCGTGTAAGAATACGAAAGGAAGCTCCAGATGGCAGGACACGGATTATAACCGATTCTGAAACCCACAACCATCCGTTTCCGTTTAGATAGGGCTATATGCAAAACGCTCCGCATGAATATTCATGAGGAGAAAAATGTTAAACATGATTCATGCTACGCAGCTGAGTATAATTCACAGAGAAAAGGTGTAGGATAGAGCAGCGCCGTCGCCGCCAGGTTGTCAAAACAGGAAGAGAAGTCGTGCAGCTCCGTATCGTATCTGCCGATCGCTCCATCATCAGGATGCGGTCCTGATGAGAGTTCACAGCTGTCACAGTCGTCCCTTTTAGAGCCGCACCACCGCAGGAGGTACGTCCCTGCTGCCTAACGCGTTGGAGTTTTCTCCCCCAACTTCTCGATTTTTGTCACACGAGTGCGAAACCAGCTCGTCACCTGTTCACAGAGCATTTCTGTCGAGCTAGGGCGGAAAGGAAAGGAGGGAATACAGCCGAGTCGTCAGGCTTCCGGCCGGCGTTCCAGAGCAGATGAGAGGTTTAAATGAAAACCAATGAAAAGGTTTTTTTACTTTTACTTTAATTTTTCTCTGTTTTTATTTTTAGAACCTAGACACGAATAAAAAAAGATAACCTCAAATAACCTTAAAGAACATTAAAAGCTGCCGAACTGAAAGAGGGGAGGAAACTCTGTTTCGTATAAAAATATGAATAATTTAAAAACGCTCCTGTGGCTTTACTTTTAATCTGAAATATTTCTGTCCACATTTAGAAACTAAACTCCTGGTGAAGATCGACTTCCTCGCGGATCACGCCCTCGACCACGCAGCCGAGCTGGTAACTCTAATTTATAAGTACGAGCGCTTACTTTGATCAGCACCGATCCGCGTCCACATTTAGAGACTCGGCTGTGGAGCTCCACCTGGCCGATGGAGGACTCAGCAGGGAGTCTTCTCAGCTGAGGCCTCCTGGCTTGGCCTGGCTGGAGCCCTCATGATGCGCTAGCAAAGCGAGCCAGGCCCGAGTGTGTCTATGCGTGTGTGTGTGTGTGCGTGTGTGCTTGCTCCCGTCTGCTCCCTCCAATCGGTTGATCTTTCACATTTCACACGGGCAGGCGGGACAGGAGGCTGCCAGGCTGCGCCCGGAGCCTGGGTACAGTACAGTTTGCGGTGCCCGGCATTCATTAGCACCTCCCAAGCTGTCTGCACTTTTACCAAACGCTCTAGCTAGCTAACGTTCACTGGCTCCACGCTCTCATCACCCCACTAAAGGCCTTCACCAAGCCTTGGCTCCCACTCGCCCACAGCTGAGGCCTCCACTCGACTAACTTTGTCACAGTTCAGCGCCGCGACGGAACGGGAAGCGGGAAACGAGGCGGCTTCCGGGGAGTTCACGCAACTTTACCGAGGTACTCCCCGCAGTACTCGATCTTAGCTTACCGGCCCCAGCCTACACATTCTAAGCCACGTTATTCACTAGCGTGTAATTTACAGTCGCCTCAACGATTCAATCTGATTATTACATTTGGAAGATGTCACCAAAAAAACTAGCTAACAGAATAAAACAGCCACAATACACTCACTCACACACACACACACACACACACACACACAGCGTTAGCACTGCTGACTAAGCCACTAGTTTATTTTTATTTTTTTTATCTCTATACAATCGCATGACTTGATGCCAGGAGAGAAAAAGCCAAAATGTCCGACTGAAGCTGCGACTCAGCGTTACTCGGGACGCGTCCTCACAATCCGTCTCCTTCTTTTACACTTTCCTAACCCCAGATGCTCCACTCTCTCCTTATTTCCTCTCACTCGTTCTCTCTCTCTCCTCCTCTCTTTCTAATTCCATCCTCTCTCTCTCCCTCGCAGGATCAACAGGCTGGGAATACCTCTGCGAGCTACGACTGGGGTGTAAAGAACACAGTAGGAGTGCCGTTTGCTCGTCTTGGCGTTTTCCCCAGCTGACTCTTTTTTTATCCTGACCCGTACACACGCTTTTGAAAAGAACACATCAAAGCCAAACTTCCAAAACTCTGAATGAACAAAATGCACAAAATAAATCCAGTGAATAACAAAAAACAAAATCAGCCAACCTTTGATCTTTCAGGTCGTTCATTTGTGTGAAATTTAAAAGTATCGACAAGGAATCGCTGACCGAGTCTGTGTGTTTTTTTTTTATTACAGTATCTGTATTTGATGTAATCCAAAAGATAAAAAGTATAGAAAGCGAAAATGTAATAAACATCTGACCACACAAAATATTGGGTTTCATTCAACAACGGAATCGTTTACCTGGCGACAGGTGTGTGTTACCGGCTCGGCTAAAGTCTTCCACGTACGCCGCGTCGGATTACATCTACATCTTAATAACGATAAAGATACGCCGATTACCTCGATCACAACAGATCTAGCATCCGGTTCTTCTTCTTAGCTCATGGCTATGCTGCAATGAATATTTTTTAAATAATAATTAACATCCATCGCAGCTTTCCAATGGAATGGCAACGTTTGATGGATTTTACTTTGGAAGTTTCTTTTCACCGACTTCGAAGCGTAGAAACGATTCTCAACGTTTTCTCTTTGGCGCTAACGAGCTAACGGAGGAGCCACCGGGACGGGAACGACGTCAAACAAGACGCCCAAAATGACGCCGGGTTACCCGATCAACCACGACCCGTGTGATTCGCTCTCACTGCTAGTTGCCACTCTCATTTTCTCCGTCGGCTGACGGCTGACGGGGGGGGAGGCTATAATGCGTGCCTGCAGGCTAGCGTAAACGCTGGGGGTTTTAAAGGCTAATACGTACTGAAGGTCTGCACCACGGTGCTCAAGGCTCGCTTGTATTTTCTGAAATTTGAATTGACCTTTCGATCTTTGATTCGCCGAAACAATTGAAATGAATTCGTCTATAGGGACAAGATTTATTTTTGGAAATTGCACCATTTAAAATAATGTTGTTGTTTTTTTTACCCTAAAGAAAGACAAAAACAACAACAGAGAAACTCGACTCGTCACAAACACGAGAAGTGAGATAAACATCCGCAGTGGCGAAAGCTGAAAAAAAGCCTCGGCCGACTTGAATTAATTTTAGGTTACGCCCATGCGCACAGGACGACCTGCTGGGCCCATAATGGCTGCCGCCGCCACCGCCGCCATGACAAACAACTAGTGGGTGAAAAAGAAAAAGGGGAAAATCGATGATTGCAGCAGCCCACGCCAGCGTTCCTCTCCAAGTGAACAATACCATCATTGTTCAGCGGGGGCTCTGGCACGGCGGCGGCGGCGGCTGATTGTTTGGTAGAATCAACAACTTACAAAATATATTTATTGGATTTCGGGCTCGCGTGTGGAATGGAGGCTGAATATACAGGAATCTGAGAACGCTGCCACCGGAGTGACCGGCAGACTTTAACGGAATAAATGTTTAATTTAAAGTCTTGTTACCGGTGCGTCCCGCCATTATGACCCCCCCCCCCCCTCTATTTAACACTGAAACAGAAGTAGGGCTGGAGGTTAAACACATCTTAATGCGCCGCGGTAATCCTTTCATTCAAAGAAATGTAAAGCCGGTTGGAAGCTGCGAGATTGCCTCCATTAATTAGGGGGGGGGGGTCCCTCCGCCCCGTTGCTCGGCCAAGCCGTGTGTCACCCCCCTTTGAACGGCGGGGAGAGGGCGCGGCCGCCGGGCGTACAGGCTGCTAATACAACTGGCAGGAACGGACGGAAGAGGAGCCAGAGCTTCATTTAGCGAGGCGAAGAGGCCGCGGCTCCGTCGGTGAAAACCTCTCGGGTTGGCGAGGAGGAGCATTTTATTTTGAAAGGTACAAAAAGGTACCTTCCGCACATTTTCCATTGGCTAACAGAGCTAGCCATCGGCTCAAGGTGTTTCAATAATAACTGCAACATGTATTAATATTTTCTAGACTTTTAGAGATATATAATATATATATTTAACCTCGAGTCATTCGTACTATTTACCACCATGAGAATTTGTTTGTTTTTCACAGGATGGGGATTTGGCACGGGAACATTCTGATCCCGACTCCTGGACAGAACCGTCCTCCCTCCGTCCCGGGCCCGGCGTAGCCTCGTCTGGGCTCCGAGCCACGCTCTACGGGTGAGGACGTGTGGTCACAACAGCGTCTACCCCCCCCCCCCCGGCTCTGGACCTCAGCGGGGACGGACATCTTTAACCTCGCTGGTCACAAATCCGGAAGACGTCTGAGGACAATTCCTGTCTGGAGTCACATAAGCAGATTGCAGTCATCTTGAACGCGGCTCCATCGCCCCCCCACCTCCATCCAACGACCCCCCCCCCCTTCCCCGCCCTGCTGCTGCGCTGTGCTTTAATTTCCCGACACTTTGAAAGCTTTTCTCACTGTATATTTTATCACTTTCTCTTAAGACGTGCGCCTCAGCTCCTTTTAAAATACAGAGCCAAAATAACAAGACAAGTCGCTTCTTGGATTCTCTCTCTCCCCCCCCCCCCATTATGAACAGGCTTATTGGAAAGAGTGCTCTTAACAGAAGAATTTCACACTGTATTAGAAGAATGCATCTTTTCACACCTGTAAATATCTCATCTAATCTGCTTGGTAACCAGCCCCTCCGAGGGAGGGCCACATGCTGTACAGCGGGGGGGGGCTACATATTTGTCCTGTAAATTCTAGAGATTAAATTCAGCGTCTTCGTCGTCCAGCCTGTAAACCCGATCCATTCATCTTCCCCTTCAAAATAAGAGTCCGATAAATGGCAGCAAACATCCTCTACTCGTTCCCGACACGCGGCCGTTAATGTTGTGATTGAAGTGTGACAAAAAGTTGTGAGGTCTATTTTTTTTTTTTGTTGCTGTTGTGACGGCGCTGGTGGATCCGTGGGCGTGTAATCGCACCGAGGTGCACGCACACACACACACACACACACACACACACACACACACACACACACCGGCGTGCCAACGAGTTCAGGATGTGAGCGCATGTAAAGTCATCACAACATTGGAACAAGGTTATCTGAGAAATGGCAGTTTATGTTTTACCTTCATGAATGGAAAACATGCTGAATGATCGGGACGTTTTTACACGCGTGTGACTGAACACACGCGTGTAAAAACACACATACACCCTGAGGCAACACACGCGCACACACACACACACACACTCACACCAGGAGGACACCTAAAGTAAACGTCCCTGATTCAGTCTGGCAGGGCCGATGTTCTTTACCTGAAGGTGAAAGTTCAAGCAGACCAGTATCAGCATGCCCCCCCCCCCCCCACTGTTGCCTCTTCTACCCCCTCCTATGCTGCTGGTATACCTCTAATTGCCTACACACCTCCTCCACAGCCTTCCGCCGTGCTCCTGGTCAGAGCAGGGGCAGAATGGCAGTCGGGGGACATTGGGAGAGTTGTGTGGACCCCCCCCCCCCCGCCCCCCCCTCTCTAACACTCAGCCCGATGTGTTAATAGATCCAATGCCATCTTCTTTTCACACTTCTGTGAGACGGCAAGGGGCGGCCAGGCGGGATCGGAAGACTGCTGCACTGGAAGAGCTGGGGGGGGGGGGGGGGGCAGTTCAATGCACTCGGAGGTCAAGAGGGAGGCAGGGGGCACAAGTTCAACGGTGGAACACAGGGTGATGGATGGAGCCGGGCGGGGTGGATGGATGATGGATGGATGATGGATGGATGACTGTGTTGCATCGTCAAAATTAATTCTTAACAATTATGTCTCTCTTTTAAATAAACTCAACAGCAGCACGTCTGTCGTAGCATTTCCTCTACCGGATCGGAACCATCATGAAACACGTCTTCTGGTTCTGATCCAGAATGAGCTCAGGAACAAACATTACATTTGAACATTAAACCCATTTATGGATTCAAGAATCAGTTAAAAATAAACTCTGATTCACGTTTACTTTTCATGTTGGTGTTTAAAGATACCGAGAACAATCTAGAACCTCCAGGTGCTGATCCAGATCACCATGTGGACGGAGTAGATCCAGTTAGGAGGGGAACGAGCTGCTTGGGGGAGGTCTGAGCTCTGAGTGATTTTTTTTATGAACATTAAAATTGATTGTTTTATTAATTCATTATTTTAGTGCTATTAAGATTTTATTTTGTGGACGGGTTGAACTTTCAAATAAAGGTTAGGAAGATCAGGAAGTAGAAAAGTTCACGTCCCCTCTGGGGGGGGGGCAAGCCAAGCGTGTCTCAAGCGTTTTGGTTCCTCACCTTCCGCCGCCCCCGTCAGGCCGGTCGTGGCGTCCCTCTCCAGGCGTCCGAGATGCAAAGTGACAGCCAGGGCGGCTTCATGTCACCGAGGTGAGACCGGGACCGCCCCCTCTGGGGCGCCGCGGCTGTGATGACATCGTTGGCGCCCCCTCCTTACCTGCGAGCCGTCTCCTCCTCATCAGCGCATCACCCATTAGGCCTTCAGTGGAAGAGACCGGAGGACGGGGGCGTCGGCTTGATGGAGCTCGACTTACGGAGGTGAGAAGACACTCGTCAAAGGTCGACGTCAGCCGGAGGCCGGCGCCGCCACGGAGTCGTTCCGGCTGCTCCTTTAACGGCGGCGGCCATTGATGCAAAATGGAAACTGGCGAGATAGTCGGCGCCACAAACGTAAACGTAAGACTCGGCTCGGGTTCCGAAGGGCCCACTCGTCTTGGGTCGGTCCCGTCGCTGCGGTTCTGGCCTCGACGCCCTGCAGGCACGAACTGGCACAGGTCGGCACAAGCTTCCTCGCCGCGCTGCATATGATTAGCTGGACCATTGGGCAGCTTGGCCGGGGACAGGCCCGAGTCCTGGGCACGGGTCCACAGGGCACGGGCAAGGACGAGGGCCGGGGGGGGGGGGGGTTGTCCTCTTGTTTCTGTTTCCTTTTTAGCAGCATTTTGTGCCGACTCTTTATTGCATCAGATGGTTCCTCCGCCGACCCGGACGTCTCGCCCCCGCCCAGGATCATGCGTGTCCGTGCAGCGAGTCGGGTTCTGAGTAGAGAAGGTCAGAGAAGCGTGTCCGTCCCGCTTGATGGACGTCTCACGTTTAACAGAACGGATTCCGTGCTCTTAGTCAACGACATGTTCTACATTAGCCTTAAAACGGAGCGTAAAGACGGACCTGCTGCCGTCGGCGCCGAGCGCCGCGTTGACGGGCTTTTAAAACAGCAGCCCAAAAAAGCTGCCTTTAAACGCGAGTCTCTTTTTTTTGTCTTCGCACCTCCAAATTCACAAGCGTGACTTCAGTCTGCTGCTTCTTCTTCCATCTCCTTCCCTCCCTCCTCCTCCTCCTCCTCCTCCTCCTCTTCTTCTCTTCCCGGCGCTGAATTCATTGTTCGGATCTCGGCCCGGTTGATTTAAAGAAAACCAGCGTTTAGGATTTGGGTCCACTCTTCCTCCACTTGTTCTCCTGCCCCCCCCCCCCCCCAGCGCCTCCATCCCTTCCCACCTCCCCGAGGGCGACGTGGTTTCTCCTCGCTCCTCCGCCCCCCCCCCCTTTGGATGATGGCTGCTGGCATTCCATGCCCCGCTGTGATTGAGCATTACGAGGTGTTTCACGCCTCCCTGCGTTGGGCCAGACGACGGGGGGGGGCGTCGGGTAAATGATACGTATGGATCGCAAAGGGCAGCAGAGTTCACGGCCGGGTCAGCATGGCGGCGTCCCGCCCACTCCCACGCAAACATCCGTGTTGTGGCGACGCCACCGAGGGGAAACCTCGCCGACATGTTTCCCTCGCGGCAGCGGCGCTGGCGTCCGCAGAGTTAATTTAAAAGCAGACAAACGCCACCAGATTGTCCACTCGCTCCGCCCACTCGCCGCCAGCCGCCGCCGGCAGGTCCACCGGAGAGGCCGCAACTCATTTTCACATTTTAAAATAGTCGCCGCTCTTCGCTTTGCCGCCGCCGTCGCCCGAGAACATTTCGTCTTTAGCAACACGGAGACGACAGCAGCAGCGCGTTCTGGATTCGGGTCAAAACGCTCCTCGCTCCGTCC
>NC_090909.1:817794-861057 GCF_040956055.1 Brachionichthys hirsutus | reverse complement strand
GGGGTCACACTGTCATGCCGATTGATGCTCGGCGCTAACGTCGCGTCACGCAGGACAGATCAGAAGGATCGTGTTTCATCTGGAGTGGATACCGTGATGCCCCAGGCTTGGAGGGGGGGGGGGGGGGGGGTCAGTGGGGGTGGGGGCTACTTTCTTTCCTGCTTAAGTTTGTTTACGTCTCAGGTGGATGTAGCGTCGATTCAACATCAGCAGGGCCTGAGTTCACGCCACCTGAATCGGGGTCGCTCCAGGCGAGACGGGGTGGGAGGGGCCAAGGATGTCGATGTTGGGGGGGGGGGGGGGGGGGTGAGGCCGGATTATTTCAGGTGATCTTGAGGATTACAGCTGGAGTCGCGTGTTCATTCCCTTCATCGGTTACTCCTCATTGTTTTGGGGGAGGGGAGGGGGGCAGGCATGGGTGACCTTTGAAGGGAGGAAGGAGCATAGAGGAGGAGGGGGGGGGGGGGGGTTATGAGCATGTGGGTGGAGGGTTTGGGGGGGGTCCCCGGGCTGTGGTTCCAGGAGGTGAGAGAATGTGAAGATTCCTAACAAGTATTTGATTTCTCCCTCCAGGTGTCGTGTGCCTGAACCCCCCTCATGCCCCCCTCCTCAGACGAGTGGTCCTGAAGCGGCGTGATATCCGAGGCGACTCCTTTCTGTCGCCCGAGCAACGCAGCATCCACTGGAGTGAGGATGCTGCGGGTGATTTTATCCTTCATCAAACCGGATCGTCCGGCGCCCAGACCTCAGACGACGGGTCGGAACCCAGGACTCCTCCCCAAACATGGCTGCCGGTGAAGGTCACGCCTTTAACTTCAAGCTATATTCATTTAAACGTGACGCTATTTTGTACATTCATATTTACCATTACTGGCTCCTCCTCCTCCTAAGTGCGACAATCAATCAGGACAATTTGAGGATTTTCAGAGAACTCGTGTCTAATGATTAACATCCTCCCGTCGGATGTCGGTCGGATAATTCATCCGATTCGACTCCGTCTGGACGAGCTAACGAGCCTCTTTATCTGAAGTGTTGAAGAGACCAGGAAGCAAAGAGAGAATCAAAAGGTCTCGGTTTGATCTGACGTGGTCCGTATGGGCCCATCAGAACACGCACGCACACACACACACACTAACGAGGGTCCGGTGGACACCCGGGGCTGGGGACACAAAGCCCCCCCCCCCCCGAATGGGGCAGCAGAGGGAGACAGATGACATGTCAAACAGCGCTAACACGCAGGTAGCTAACAAAGCCGCTTCAGTCTCATTTACATGTCAAAGGTCGCACATGTTTCAGGCGTGGCCATTTGTAGTGAAACACGCCGTGGCTGCGTCACGTCAGCACCGTGCACGTGTGTGTGTCGGAACACAAAACACACACACACACACACACTTGCTGTGGAATACAGGAGCTGCTGGATGACAGTGTGTGTGTGTGTGTGTGTGTGTGTGTGCGGTAGGTTTTACAGTGTTAGCTTGTGTGAATGCTGTATTTATACAATATGAATTATTACAATAGAAAATCACAGCATTTGTGTGTGTGTGTGTGTGTGTGTGCGTGTGTGTGTGTGTGCGTGTGTGTGTGCATGTGTGTGTGTGAGCTGGCAGGACTCCACCGTGTCCTCTCCAGCTCACACAGCCTCTGGCAGGTGTTGCGCTTTGGTGCACAGATATGTTTCCCAACGTGACACACACACACACACACACACACACACACACACACAATCCCCAGGTGAGCCTTAGAGGGCAGAGTTAACACCTTATTAAAATTTGCTCACGCACACACACACACACACTCACGCACATTTAGGGCTTGTTTTCTGAAATGTAGGAATTTCACACAAAATTATAATTTTAACTGCAGACCCTTTTGAAACAAAAATGTAATCATGTGTTTTACTTTATTGTTTTTAACATGTCAAAATTAATTATTGCTAAATGTAAAGAGCCATTTTTAAATTTCCAAAAACACAGTTTATCATAAAGAAATTAAAGCGTATTTGTATTGACTTCATCCTGCCTAATTTGCATTTGAAATAAAGATAATTCAAAGATGATATAATTAGACACATTTATTAAATTTAATACAAGAAAATTATTAGTAAAAATCCTCAGATTAAATTCCATTAAAAGAAAAAGAGTATTTGTGTAAAACATCAATAGTAGAAATAATAAATGTGAGTTTAACGTATCTGATTGGTAAAAGATAAAAATATTTAAAGATGTATTGATTATTTAATAAAATAGTTTTGTCAGTGATGATGGGGATAAATAATAAATGTATGAATTTAAACAGAAAAGCACGACTTGGACACTTTGAAGAGGCGATAAAAATCTCGGCTCTGCTGCCGGAGATTGGAGAAATATTCCCGACAAATAAATGTGTTTATCCTCGTCCCGAAATAGGAATTCTTCAGTGACCCTATAGTGCTATTCTCTGTCCGGGCCCAGCAAGACAGCACTAAATGTTCAAGTGGAGGTAAGTGCCAGCAAGTCCTTAGACAATACAAGCATGGCTCAAGCTCCTCTTCTCTGAGGGAGCGAGGAGGAGGAGGAGGAGGAGGAGGCTACTACAAGTGGGACGGCGTTCTCCATGGAGAGGGGACATGTCATCTCCTGCTTCAGTGACCTCGCGGAGCCAAGGGCTAACAGGAAGTCTCCTCAAACGACAGAAACAATGAGTCCCGGCTTCTAGACACGGAAGTAAAGGGATGCTAGCAAAGAGCTAACGAAGCTTTGATGTTGGCTAGCATCATCAGCTTAGTTAGCTGAGTCGGCTAGTCGCTCGGAGGAAAGATGACGCAGCGTAGATTCACCCAAATTAAAAAATGTCCTGGGTTCAAATCCACAGGAGGACCTTTCTCTGGGTGTGATTGGTCGGCTCCCCCTGCCCTACGACCATAAATGGGATAATTCAAATAACTTTATTTGTCCCCAAGAGGCATTTTAAGAGTTTCCATTTAAGGGGTTCCAGAAAATGAGGATGACTTCAAAGGAAGTGAACGAAGACTGACCGAACAAACCCCCGTCCCACGTTGGAACGGTCCGTTCTGTCCCGTTCAGGGTGTCCGTCTCCACCATCCGCAGGGAGACACAGGGAGGAGGAGGAGGAGGTGAGGTTTGGTGAGGCGTCGGTGGGCCCTGCTGGTGGGCCGGGCCCTGTGAACCAGAGCCCCCGGGCTAAACGCGGAACCTTTGACAGTGTCAGGGCGGCGCTGTAGCGGCGGCCGGCGAGATGCTTGTTGGCGTCTCGATTCATGCTGACTTGAATTGAGGGATTATGATTGAGGACAGCTGCTGCACAAAGATGAGGAACAAGGGGGGGGGGGTGCAAAACCTGTTCTCTCTGTGGGTGCGACCGTTTGGGACTCAGAACCAGAGACGTCCTCGACTTCCTACGTGTTTAAAGTGTAGGAGCCCGTTCCAGAGCGCCGGTCTTCATCCTAAAACGGCTACGGAGGAGCAGGACGTGAACGATGGGACAAACGGGTTGGGGGGGGGCGCTGGAGCCCACACGCACGCCTGAAGAGCGGTTGAACTGAATGAACATGCAGCGTCTCACACAACCGCCATCATCGCCGCTAATGGGGGGAACCAGAGACATGAAATCACTTTCAGCGGGACATAAAGGCGCCATTGTGACGCGGCCCGGCGGTAATTACGCCGCACGGGCCCGCGCCGAAGAAAGCCGTTTAGCAGCGACGCCCCGACCCGGGCCTCCGCCGCTGATCTCATTTGGTTCCGGTGATTAACTCGCTTTGAGCGGCTGAAAGCACGGGCGGTTGGGCGGTTAGTTAGGATGACTAACCCGCAGCCTGCCTCTCTGCTCACCCCTCAGCATTCATCCTCCTCCTCTTCCTCCCCATTCACCCCCTTCAGCCCAGTGGAAGCCACAATAGGCCGTCGTCGCCTGCCCCAATCCATGGAGGAAGAGCAAATATCTTCACCCCAACCTCAGCTTTTATCAGCAAGGGGCGATGAGATCATCATCAGAGCAAAGAATGCTTCTTTTTTTTAAACGTATTTAAATAGCACAAAGGCACAAACTAAAGGAACATTTAAAAGACTAAATCCAGGTTCCAAAGGGAACCACACAATATTTAGTTTTTGTGTTTGCAGTGCCTCCAATTAACGCTAACTTTTTAGTTTAGTCGCAGAAACACGTCTGTTGAACCAATGCCCCGCCCATAAAAAACAAATACTTCTACTGACAGTGAACATAAACAGCGGTTTTGAAAGACACCGCATCACGATGGCCTGCAGGCAGATTCCTAACAGCTCAAATCAAACTATTTTAGATGAAGGCTGTCTTCACCCTCCAGGAAACTGCTGCTGCTGCCTTACGACTGAGCGCTCAGTCCTACGCCGCTCTTCTTCACACCAGAGGGTGTGAAGAAAGATCCTCAAAAAACAGGATCTTTTATTTTTAGAATTCCACTCCACATTTTCTCTCGCTTGTGAAATTGGTGCTCGAGAGCTTTTTTGGGTTGAGAGAGAAGCGGCACCACGGCCTCGAGTCGTGCCCCGGACCATCGACAACTGACCCGGCATCAAGGACCCCCCCCCCCGCCCCCCCGTGTGACTCACAGCGATGTTTATGTTGCGTTGGACGCCTTCGCCATCTTAATTCCTGACACGCTTTTAAATAGGGAACCCGAACGTTTAAATTCTCCTGCATCATTCCTCACTGAAGATGCGGTAGCCATGGCAACATACGCTGAAGGTGAGGCCTGCGTGGCCGCTAGGTCAGGCGGCAGTAGGTCATTTCCACAAGGTGCTGATGGAGCAGGTGATGGGAGGGGGGGCTGGCCCGAGCGGGACAGAGGTAGCGGGGCAGATGGACCCGTCTTGCACTGACCGTGCATCCCCACACCCTGCTGGGGTCCCAGGAGGGGGCTGAGCAGACTCCCAGAAAGGACGGTGTCCCACTGAGACCCTGGCATCGAGCCCTGCCCGGCCTTGGCCTGCACCCATCTCTAAACCCCTCCCTCTCCACCCGACTGCAAACCACCCTAAATGCTGACCAAGCCCTCAGGGCTCAGGCCAGCCTCCTGGGCTAACAATGGCCCAGACAACAAGCTGGTCCGTCGGCGGGCGGGCCAGAGACGGAAGAGAGGACGTGTCCAAGGACGCCGTAGTCTTATTCCAGAGAGTAATCTGCTCATGCAGATGTAACTGTGCATCTTTTTAATCTGCCGCTTTGGAGGTCCAGCCATTCTCCGTTACGTGGCAAACGCACACAGCTTGAGCTGTGAATTCTCTGTGCAAGGTGACAGTTCCCGGTTGTGTGCACATAAAACACGCACAGAAATAAAACACGCACAGAAACGACGACCGAAATAAAACACGCACACAAATAAAACACGCACAGAACGACGACCGAGTCAAAGCACAATTCCATACCCGAGAAATGAGATTTAAAAAAGACAATAACGGAACTTCCCTTGAGTAAATGAAGGTTTTGTGAATCTGTGATTGCGTTGCTGGGCAGAGCAGGACTTGGGTAGAAGGGGGGGGGGGGGGTCATGAAATCTTAAATAAGATCCAAGAGAAGCTCAATTTGCACCACACCGGATTACAAGTCGTTTTTAATCGACCCGCTCGTGGCCCGTCGTTCCGCAGGTGCAGGAAGCCCGGTTAGCCCACGAGGGAGGAAGTCGCTCAGGGGGGGTCGCATAGCAATAGATTTGTGATAATTGGCTGAAGGACAGTAAACTGTAATAAAGGGTGTTAATAGGCAGGCTTGGAACGTTCCCGTCATATTTAACCGATTACGTTTTGTTAAATAAAAAACATAAAACAGAGTATTTTCCTTTTAAAGGCTTTCATCCCTAACGTCACCTTTTACATATTAATTCAGACATTTTGTTTGCAACAAAATGAAGGATAAAACCAGGAAAAACATTCCTTCCTTTGTGTTTCGTAGAAAAGAATCATTCCTCGTAGTACGTGCCGTCATTGAAGATGACACTTCTGATTAAAGTACGGATTATATTTGTTCAAAGTCTTATACAAATATATAAATAAGTATTGGGTAGAGGGGTAGACCTGGTGGATAAATGGAGATCAGAAGCCTCTGGATCTCTAGAGATATCAGCGATGAGCCACCCATAATCCACGGCGGTCTTATTTCAAAGTAAGATGGAGAGTCGCATCCATTCCACTCGGCTGAGAAGAGAGCCGATTTCAAATCTGGATGCAGGAATGAGCGCCGGCCCTCTCCGGGTTCGGTTCAGAGCAAATCGGGTTTGGTGCCGGAGGTATTCCGCCGCCGCCGCGGAGACGACGGAATAGAAGGTTGATTGCACAGCTGATGATACCTCTGTGAATGCTAACCCTGAGCGATAACAGAAGTCACACGTTGAAAACATCAGAAGTGCAGATGTTATCTGAAGCAAAGAGGTACAACCAGCTGTTTGTGTTCACCAAGAGAACCAAATAGAACGGACCAGAACCTCAGGTAATCTCAAACGTGCTGCGGCCACGCTAGCTAACGCTCCCTCCCTCCTATTGGCTGCGTTGACTTTCGCCAGAAAGCACGAAGGGCTTTACCTGATAATCAATAACAGATCAACTGGGCAATGTAGCCTCCCGTCGCTGCATAGCGAGCACTGTTAGCACACAATGCTACACAGGTAGCACACGTTATGTCTGAGCTGCACATGTAGACGAAACGTGAAGCCGAACCAGCCCGTCGGCGAGGAAGGAGCCAAGGGGGCCACATCTGAGGAGCATGCCCCCCCCCCCCCCCCCCCCGGAGTCCCTGCTCCTGGTCTGTGTTTACATGTCCCTCCGAGTGTTTCCCCCCCAAGGCGCTCCATCCAATTCTCCTCAACAAGGGAGCGGGGGTAAAACGAGAGCCGGCCCATGAATGGAAGGGGACAAACTGACATGTGGCGTTTTGTGAGGTGAGCGCCCAACCTCCCGCCCGCCGATTACCATCCGCTAATGAGCGCCCGGGTTGTGTGTCCCTGCGTCTCTGCTTCTCCACAGAATGTCCTTTCTCCTCCCCAGCTTTGTGCGGGCCCAGAGCGCCCGGCGGACCAAAGGTGCGCCGTTAATTGGGAGACGCACACATCGGTAATTAAAGCAGTAGGGGTCCTTGTACTATACCAACTCCCTCCAAGTCCCCTTCTATAAATCCTAGCCCTCCCCCCCGAGGATTCAATCCTATCTGCCGGATTGATCATTGTGCTGGGCCAGTTTTGCCTCTGGCGGTTTTGTCACTTTCTAATGATGTCTTTTCAGAGAGGCGAGGCCTGCGTCCCACCAGCACCAGAACCGGTTGGGGCCCAATCGTTGCCTTCACACCCAATCATCCTCCATCTGATAAAACCGCTATCCAAAAGCACAACACAACAAGCATAGAGTAAACACACAAAATGCACACACACGATGTGTGCGGTGTCAGTTTACGAGCAGAGGATCCTGCGTTTTACGTCATTCGGTACCCCAGGGGTCCGTCTTTGGGCCATTCCTTTTTGTCTAGTCCTGCTAACGGACAAGCAAACCAAGCCGACCACTTGGCTTCCTTGGCGGACGCAAGTACTCGAGTGTGCTTTAAGGGCCCTACAATGACCTCACAATGCTCCACCGATCATTCCGAGCTCCACTCACAAGTCCTTCCTAGTCCCAAACCAGATGACATCACAGTCGACTTGCATTTCTATCACACGCGTCAAAAAGGAAACATTTATTTGTACTATTACGAGCCTGCTTATGACCTTAACGTCCCAACAGCATCAGCATCTGTATTGTAGTGTCAGCCCCCCCCCCCCCCCCCGGTGGTAAATCTGCATCCTCAAACATCCTCGCTCGACGCCGGGCGAGCGAAGACAATCCGATGGGAACGTCTGGCACGTCTGCCGGATCTCAGGGATCTTCATTTTGCAGGTGAAGGAAACGTCCCGAGTCGCTTAGCGACGTTGGTGCGTCGCCGCCGGATAGAGTCGGCCGCGGACGATCAAACCTTTATCATTAGCTGTCATCGTGCAATGCGAAGGGATCCGCCATTAATATGTTAACCACGGTCTTCACACTTCTGACAACACATCCGCTCTGCACAGGCAAGGAGCGAGAAGGAATCCCAGCGGCACGGAGGAGCAGCGCTTCCTCTCCATATGCCGCCATCTCTCGTGGCTATCGCCGATAGTGTTGCATACTCCATGTAATTAAAATAACCCAGCCAAGGTGTTTCAGCGTGGCATTCTCCGCTTCGCCGGGCCATGTTTGTTCCGTTTCCTGCCCCGGTCGGTCGCCCCCCCCCCCTAATCTCCCAGGCCCCCTTGAGTATGGCGTTTTACATTTCTGTTTGTAAAACTGTCAACACATCCCACTGGCTGCACCAACGTGTGATTTAGCGCCAACAGAGAAGAGGGATAGCGAGTGAGACGGAGGCAACTGCATGAGATCTTTCACATCCTGAAAGTGGAATCGGGTTTTTTGCCGCTGTCCACCAACCCGAACGCCCCACCCCGGCGGATGCTTGCCGTTTATAGTACCAAATTATCTCTCCCCATTGCTTCCTTTATATTTGAAATTTAGTTAGTTTCACTGTACATTCAAAATGCGTTTGGAAGGTTGTTTGAAATTAAAATGTTGAATTTATTTGCTTTATTTAAATCTTCACAATTCATCCTGGATTAAGCGCCGCTTCGCACCGGGATTAATACGCAATGCTGAAATCTATTTATGGAATTTACACCTGTTGTATTCCTGTCAATGCTAATAAGTAGCTAGCAATAGCATTAGCACCAAAACAACAGCAACTAATCAGAGGCGGAGTCTCCTTTTGTTCATTGAGACACACCCAGTTATGTTCAATGCACCTCACGCACAAAAATCAGCGACTTGGAAATGCCTTTTTAAAAAAAAAAAAAATAATTATACACGCCTGCGATGCTAACAGCCGCAATATACGCCAAAAGCTGCTTCCAGCAGAGGAAATCCCTGGTTTTAATCAGGACTACTGTAGCCTTGGCTTTGACATGATTTCCCTTCTTTGCTGGGCTTTAATTTGCGCCTCTGTGTTGCAGCTGTGAGGGGGGAATTCGGCCCCCGTCCCCTCTGAGAGGCTCAGGCTGCGGAACATTAGCTCATTTTAACGGCCAGCGTAATAATCTGCGTCGCCGGCTCCCCCGTCGATAACAAGACAGCCACTTCATTACGGCTTCACAAGTCGCCTGTCTATTATCCATTGGCCCGGCGCAGAAGGACGGAGTCAGACGTTACAATATATTCATCAAACGTACGCCGGCGTGCCGACATGCGATTTTCTGCTGGAGGGGGGGGGGGGGGGCAGGAGATCTCATTGTTTGATTTGTTAACATAAGTAGATCATGTCCATAAATCGCTCCGGCTTCGGGATGAATAAATAAAGACGGCACGCTGCTCCATGCTGAAGAAGAGGAGGAGGAGGAGGAGTGTAGAAGGGGAGGTTTTTGATGAGGAGCCCCTCGATGCTTCCAAAACACACGTTCATTGTTATAAATAAAAAGAGTGTTTTATTCATACAGCGTAAGAAATGTAATAAATGATCAATTATTGTTCTGCATCGTTTTATTTAAATTTAATTTAGTGCATATTTATTTAAACCCATAATTGGGTAAGAAACGACACAAAGCTGCATTCACTGTGTGTGTATACCGTTTCAGGAAGCCATCTTGCTGCTTCAGTAAATAAATCTTCTTTCATGTGTCATTAAAATCCTGAGTAAATTCCTTTAATCAACTTAAAACATTGATTTAGTCGCTACTTGGCCTGATAAAAAAATGGTTTTAATTATAAGAGAGATGGCGCGACACTTCTGAAGGCCCGAACGTGTGAATCCACAGACGCGTCTGCGTGAGCGCCGTGGCTTAGTGCCGATTATAGTTGCACCAAATGTTGAAAAGGACTTTCAAAAAACACATTCATGAGAAGCTGTGAGAAATTCAGTCACACCAGCGAATGCAAGCGCTGACCACGGCCAACGGAGGCAGCAGAGCAGCGCAGGCACATTCTGGAACTGAGGAAGAGGAAGGGCGACGAAGGCGAACACACAGAGGGACAGAAATAAAGATTTACGACTCAAATCACGGCTCATGGTTGTCTTTTTTCCCGCCGATTGTTTTGCTAAAAGGTCGGATATATTCCTTTTTTTTTTTTTCCAAACAAGGGAACAAAAGTAAAAACCTAAACCCCGGGCGAGGTTCCTCCTCGAGCTCACAACAGGCGGGACCCCGGCGAACCCCTTTCACATGTAACGATGACTCCCCTTCATTAAAACGGCTCGTAACCCTGTTAGGCTGGAATACACTCGCTATGGGTAATCGTGAAAACACTTTTAATCAGCAGAGACCTCGCTAGGAGGCGTTCGCTCCAAATAAAGCCGGCTCGCAAACAGACGCAGCAAAACAGCGAGGACCCCGATAAGACTCCTCACACTCTCCGTGGCGAAACCTGCCTGTGAACGTCTCCCGACAGCTCCTTAGCCCTCGTTAGAGCCAATCGCCTCCTAATGATGCAACCCGGGAAACATCAACACGCAGAGCGACGCTCCGGAAGCGCATGCAGGTGCACGGGAAGTAGCGCGGGACGTAGCGCGGGACGTAGCGCGGGACGTAGCGCGGGACGTAGCGCGGGACGTAGCGCGGGAAGTAGCGCGGGAAGTAGCGCGGGACGCTAGCGCATGCAAAGAGGCGCCGGCTAAATCAGGAGCGCCGTCACTGGTGGGATCACATTTAAATTAAAATAAAAACTCATGTTTTGCAGAAATTATTTGACCCCTTTGGGATAGTTTGACTATTTTCGGTGTGTAAGTTTTCTGATTTTAATTCCATTAAAAGAGAAAAAAATTGAAAACTAGAAAAGCACTTTGAGAACACAAACCTCCACCAAGGTGCGAAAAATAAATAATAATAATAACAACCTGGTCATATATTATCAAATTCTTGGATCCACATGGGGATCTGGATCAGCACCAAAAGGTTCTAGATTGTTCTTGGTATCTGGTGAGTGAATTGAAAGCAGATTTTACAAGATATTTTTTTAAAAGCCTCCATTATAAGCAAATGGGAAATTTTAGATTGTTTTTGTATCCGGATCACTCTTAAAATTTAATGGGATCTAAGCGAGACCTTCAGATTATTCATACAGACCCATTCAGCAGCTTTTCCGTCATCCTGCTAACAAACAGACAAACGCAGCTAAAAACAGAACCTCCTCGGTGGAGGTAATTAAATTTAATGCTTTTTGCAGCTCGCACCTCGCAGCAGAAAAAATCCTGCCACCCCGTGCACACTGTGGCTGACACAAATGTACCCACGCGTGCACGTGCACACACACACACACACACACACACGCACACACACACACACACACGGCGGTTGACACATGGTATATCAGCAGGAACCGTTCTTTTGTCCTCGTGATAGTTTTAGCAACGCTGCTCTTGGAACGCGACGAGCTTTTGTCCTGGAGATGCATGATGGGAACTTTCATTTATAATAAGATGAATCTGACGCTTTGAATCTGTCGTTTAGCCGAGCTTCAGATGTTGATTATTGCATGTATTCGTCGACTGATCAGTTCATAAATCAGGACACAAATGAACGAGTGACTAATATTCCTCGAGGGCCCGTCGGTGACTCAGAGGAGATCGTTTCCTCTCGCAGAGCCTGCGTTTTGATGATGATGATGATGATGATGATGATGATGATGATGATTTGGAGCGTGGTGTTTGAACTTTGCCTCAGCTGTCAATCACGCTGGCAGTGGGCGGGGTTTGAGTCATGGGATTTTTGACAGCTATGATTCAGCGGCGAGGAGCACAGATTGAAGACGTTTCTTAAGTCAATAACCTCCGGAGGTCACGCAGGAAGGTTCCTCCAATCAGGCCGGGCCGGCCCACATGCTGCGTGACCCCGCAGCCACGGGCCTCCAACGCCACCTCACAGGGTCGACAGACTAAACGCTGGGCCGCCGTTCGCTCCGGGGCGAGACACACGGACGCGGCGAAGCGGCAGATGTGACATCTATTCCCACGTGACGGATGGACTGGCAGCGAGGGCAGAGCACGAAACGCGGTTCCCGTCCAACGCTCCGCGTGCGAACAGCAGACTCCATGGCTGCAGCTTTTCCTGTCTGCCGTCCCCACATGCTCCTCACACCTCCGTTTATATATTTATATACGCAGAAACACGGAACACGGAATTACTTACATCTCGCGTCAGCCTGCAAAACGCTCAGTTCATGGTGACTCTTGGCTTTTAGTGGTCGGTTGAAGGGTCCCCCCCCCCCCCCAGGGGTGGGGCGCGCCACGGCAACGGACGACCTCCTCTCTCCTCCTCATCCTCCTCCTGATGGACAGGTGTTGATCTCGCCTCTGGAAGTATAAATAAATAGGATATTATAATAAAACCTCGACGGCGCGTGATTTACTAAGGGGGGGGGGTGACATGGGAAATGTTTTGAGCTTTAGATTTAAAGTGTGTGTGTGTGTGTGTGTGTGTGTGGGGGGGGGGGGGGCTGCTCACGCGTTCCATCCAAGGTCTCAAGCTGCCCCCTAGTGGGCGTCCTCTGCGCCTGCACGGAACGACGTCCGGAGAACGTTCGACCCGGTTCTGAGGTCCCGGCAGTTTACGGTGCCCCCCCCCCCCCCGATAATAAGCTTCCCGTCAGTGCCGCTGCATGATTCGGACCCCCAGCTTGCATTGCTGTAATTGAAGCCCCCGTGGATCGCCGTGGAAACCAACAGGCCGTCTGTGCGCGTCCTCCCAGCCAATGATTGTCTCTCCATCCTTCACCCCCCCCTGGCTCCTCGTCCCACTGGCTGCCCCCACTGGCTGCCCCCACCGCAGCAAAACACTTACGGTCGATGCACAACAACAACAACAACAACAACAACAACAACGACCGGAAAACATCGGCCGGCACCGGCTGGGGCCGCCGACGCGCCTGACTGCGCGCGTCCCTTCTGGCTGCAGCAGAGGGACGCATGGCCGCCTGGACGCGCGTGGAGGCCCGGAGCGCGCACGGCCCGGAGCGCGCACGGCCTCAAGTCTCCACCTGTTCGCCCGGCGCACCCACCTGCCCGGCCTAACGCGGGCCCGCCTCTAATGGGATCCTAACGGGATGGCGGTGGAGACGGTGCGACGGGCCGGAAGCAAAATGACGCGTCACAAGGCTGGAAGAATATCTACAGTTTTAAGATTGCACAGACAAATAATAATAATACAACATTTACACACAGGAGAACAAAGGGGGCGTTTCACATCTGAAAGATAGTATTTTGGTGGGTACAAGTACACCTGCATAAACACAAGCTGACTTTCATAGACGTCAAGTCGCTCCTTTCAGTGTTTTTTAGGTTTGTGTTGCCACCTTGTGGTCAAACTGGAGACTTACCGGCCGTTCAGGTAAAATAAGTCTCTGCTGAGTCCTTAACATTTAAATGAATATAGAATTAAACATAAAAGTTACAGTAAATTTAAAATATATATCACAAATGAAGAGACAGTTCTTCATTATTATTATTATGTTGTTGGGAAATTATCCGTGAGTCACACATTAAAAATAGATAAATGATATGATGACGAACAGAACACGTCACCATTATAAACATCAACGGGAAAATCGCACTTCCTTCGCACCGAAAGGGCGGAGCTTTCACGGACCGTAGGAAATAAGACCGTTTAATTGTACGAGTTTGACACTAGTTTCTTTTTTTTTTAACTCAAACTTTTATTGCTTTACCGTAAATGTTGGTTTTTTTAAACTCATTTTTACCTCGATGCTGTTCCCGAATAACCGTGACATTGTTATCATTTTCTGTAAACAGCAACGCATAGAATTTTTATGCGTGCTAATTTTCTCATTATGGCTAGCTAAACAAAAACAAACATGCTAATTCATGCTACTCGTATTTAAACGCGGTTTTAGCATCTGAAGTTGATTAAACCCGACGTAAATTAGAACGTTCTGGTGAATTGTAAAGATTAATAAATATTTCGCTTCCTATATTTTATCTTGAAAAAGATTACCCGCGTAAGTCATCCATCCTCAGCGTCTCTTCTCTAGGAGGTCGGTTCGTTCGGAGAGTCCCTGAAGGCAGCGTTCTTGGCACGCGCTCGTTGTACGCGCGAGGCGTCAGTGGGAGGCGCGGGTTTGTTTGATGACGGCTCTCGGGGACGCGGCAGCGGCGGCGGCGGCGGCGGCTCGCTCAGTGTTGACACCGCGCGCTGCCTCCTCGGTGGGAACCGGAGAGTCTCTCTCCGTTTATTTTTTAACGGAATTACTTTTCATACAACTCAAACAACGGCCGCACGCCGCGCCGCTCTGCCCTGGACTGCCGCGCGCCACGCCGCGCTGCGCCGCGCCGCTCTGCCCTGGACTGCCGCACGCCGCGCCGCGCCGCTCTGCCCTGGACTGCCGCGCGCTGCTACGTCACAGCAGCGACAGAGATGTGAAACAAGTTCCACTCCCGCATCTTCCGCTTGACGTGACTCCAAGAGACACGTGAAGGTACGTCGGCGTCGTTCGCGTCCTTTCAGCACAGACCACGCCTTGTTCGTGACGTTTATAAGTGAACCGACGGTAAATGTAGTTTTCATTCTTATCCGGTGGCACGTGCGACCAGAAAGAGGAGCTAACTTTGATTGATGGTTAAACAACTGTCACACAAGTCAGTGCAGACGGAGCGATGATAAAACACCGCTAGCGTGACGTCATAGCTTGCCTTACGTCACTGTGTCCGACAAGTGCCCTCACCTGCGTTGCGCCTCGTTCTGGAGTCCGGTGGAGTAGAAGTCCTTCAGGGCGGGGCTTTATGAGGCAGCCGGCTGACGTCATCATTTATTGATCCTCCAGAATGAATCATGGCGGCGCTTAACGGCAGCCAGCTTCCGGTTTCACGGAGACTTTGGGTCGTCCTTCACGGGAAGTTATTTCTCTTGACTTCGTTTGTCCCCGCTCTTTGTTCAGGGACATGAAACAACAACAACAACAACAACAACAACACTTTAGTTCTTTATACTCCCTCAGGATCAATAGAGGTACTGGTCGCTGTAGCAGGTGGATTTCAGGTCAAAGGTCAGGGCGAGCAGAGACATAATTCATGCGTTTTCCACCGTCTTCCTTCTCAAGGCGCTGCACGGGCGGATGGCGGTCCAAGGTGGCGTCCAGCAGCCGGAGCCCCGCCCTCTTTCAGGAGCCAATCAGCAGAACGAGCATGATAGCGGCGACGGGCCTTCCACCGAGGATGTGCGGCCGGCGAGCCGGATGGACGACAGAAAAGTAAGAGGCGGCGTCCGGCTGATGAGCTGCGAGTGTGGGCGTGGCTTGATGCGTCCGAAGAAAGCTGAGAAAAATGAATTGCCCCGCCCACATAAGTGAGCGCCGCTTCTCAAACGTGGAGGCTCCTGCTCGCCGCCGCTCGTCCATCACGCTCGGCGGCGGCAGCAACCTCTTTCCGTCAATCAGCCCGAGACGAGATAGAGGCGGAGTCAACAGAACCGATATTCGCCGGATGACTGGACTGCTGCTGGCCGCTCCGATAAATGCTTGAGCTGTTTTAAGGCGCGGCGCCGGCGTTCGGCGACCAGAGGTTTCCTGTTGAGCTCACAGCGGTGACATCACGCTTGCTTTATTGTTGTTGTGATAAAGAGTCTCCGGGTACGGAAGAGGAGACGTCCACCCTCTGCTCTGACCTCGCCGTGACCCCGCCCGCCCTCGTGACCTCCTCGGGGGTCGTTTCTGGCGGCGTCCTCGGCTTTGATGTCGTCAGATTGCGCTCATTATTCAGCAGTTAGCTTTGGCGAATCGTCCGCGGCGCTGATTTGTGCTAATTGGTGCAGATTGACCTTTAACCCGTTAACCCCCGGAAGCGGAAGTGAGCCGACGGCGTGCTTTTTATAACTGCTCTCTGCAGCGCCGGTGTGATGGCGTGTTGACGGCGCTGCTTGCGTTCCGTTCCTTCCTGAACCGGTCGGAGCGGCGCTTCGGCGACGCCCGTGACTTTGGGACGACGACCCGCCGGCGTCCGAACGGCTTCTCGCTCATCTCCGTTTTTTATTTACCGTGTTGGTCGGTGAACAGCAGGTGGCGTCTCACCTGGCCAGGTGGATCCCGCTGCGGCGCCGGCGTGACGCGCTCGGTTATGATCCACGGTGATCATCACCTTTTTATTCATGTTTTTGCCTTCCTAGCTTGCGCTGCCTGTAAATGTGCTAGCTTGTGCTAACCTTCGGTAATGGGATTAAGGAAACGTTTTGTCTTTGAGTGCAGCGGGTTGAGGTGGACAGACATCCTGAACGCCTCCTCCTCCTCCTCCGCCCTTCCTCCTCCTCCTCCTCCTCCTCCTCTTTCCAGATTACCTCGGTGGTCGCTAGCAGGGCCCGGATAATTACCTTCCGTTATTTCTCCTCCCACACTTCGCTTTTGAAGTCGTGGCTGCCCGGCTATCGAGCCGCCTGAGCTGTAATGGCATCCCGGCACGCCATCGATCCCACACACTCCTCCTCCTCTTCCTCCTCCTCCTCCTCCTCCTCCGGATATGAATAGGTAGTGGAAGTGGGCCGATGGGTCGCGGAGGTAGCGGCTCAGGAGTCTTCCCAAAGCCCAGACGAATCGATATTCCACTATTCCTGATTGGGCCCAAATTACGCTAATATAGTGTAGAGAAACCAGCAGGAACGGACCGGCGCTGACTCCTCCCATCAGGAGCCGAGGAAAGAACGGTGCCTCGTTGTGTTCGGATGGTTCTGATTCGTACGTCGTAGACGCTAAAGCGTCCAGAAATGTGGCGAGCGACCATCGGCGTGCGAGCGCTCCGTTTCGGAGGCCATCTGGAGAGTGTTTGGCTGTGATGATGAAAATAAACCCGGCCCTTTGCATTCTGGTTTTTAATGAATCGAGCACCCTGTGGATGCTCGCTGTGTGTCGGCCGCTAGAACGGTGAGCGTCCGACCCGGAGTCGAGGCTCGGAACCGTCCCCGTCTCCGTTTGTGATGACTTGGCAGCGAAGGAAAGGTCACGGAAGACCTGCGAGGTCGGATTAGCCGCGGTAGGACTTTTATGTGAGCCCCGCGTGTTGCCAGGGAGAGTTTTTCACCATTAAAAATGCACATTGTGCTCTATTAAAGTCGTAAAATGTTCTGTACGGTATTTTTAATATAAGCTGCGGTCTGTTCCTTCTGGTGGAAGCGTGTAATGGGCTTCCTAACGACCTCCGGTGGAGGAGGAGTGTTATTCCTGGGGGGGGGGGGGCTTCCAGGCGCGACGTGTGACCATTGGCGAACGTTCAGGTCATAGAAGGCGACGGTGTTATTAGGTTTAATATGCTAAATATAATAAATAAATATCCGTGACATCAGTACGAAACAGAATCATTTTCAACCAATGGGGTGCTGTGGGAGTGCCCCCCCCCACGCACCCCCAGTCGGCTAGCAGCTAGCATTTCGGCGTTATTAAACCCAGCGGTCCACTTTTTATCGGTTTGGAACCCGTCCAGAATGTTCCAACATGTCCTGGGATATTTATGGACACATGTGAAGATCCTTAATGAGGTGGTTCATGCAGGCAGTTTGGTTGCCGGGCAACAACAAAGTCCCGTTCATGTGAAAGTCAAATCAAACACGCAGACAAAAAAAAACCAAAACACTTTGAGATTTAAACGGCCTCCTTTCAAATCAAAGATAATAATATAATAAAAGTCGAGTGTTTGATTGTAGAGAAAAGAGATTTGGGATTATTGGAGCCAGAATGGATGAGATGCCCCGAGTTCCCTGAGGGGGGGGGCCGGCTTCTTCAACCCCGGACGTGCACCTGGAGGGTTTATAAAGCGAAGAGCTGGACCGGATGGCTAGCTCTGTGCTAACAAATGCAAGCGCTCTGTGTGTAAACGTATTCGCACCTAGCTAGACCGGCCCTGGTAGCCGTAGCCGTTAGCCCACTCGTTAGCCCCCTCGTTAGCCCACTCGTTAGCCCCCTCGTTAGCCCACTCGTTAGCCCCACTGATGGAGACGTAAGGCGGTAATTACCGGAGGAGATTACGCTAAAATATTGCCCTGGCCTTTAACTAGCTGTGGAAATGATTGTACGGGCCGTACGGGTCAGGCGGCGCTGGCCTGTGATGGCGCGGAAATGAAACGCTAATAGAGGGTTTCTTTGCTGGTGCTAATTGCAGAATGACAGTTTTCTCACCAGTGTCTGAGTGTGTGTGTGTGTGTGTGTGTGCGTGTGTGTGTGTGTGTGCGTGTGTGTGTGTGAGTGTGTGTGTGCGTGCGTGTGTGTGTTTGTGTGTGTGTGTGTGCGTGCGTGTGTGTGTGTGCGTGCGCCTAATTAAGTCGTCTCCCATGACACTTGGTGTATTACCGCTGCTCTTTTGTAAAGGCTTTAATTAGAGTGGAGCAAACAGTGAGCAGTAATTAAGTTGTTTCCTGACTGTTATCATAGTTTACTTGTTTTGTGAGGCAGTTGAAACACGGATTCCTTCAGCCGCTGCCTCTCCCGGCGGGAACGCCGTCCCGCAGGAACCAGGATCCGCTCTTCCGTGTGAGGTTGCGCGCCTGTGCACGGGTGAATACACGCGTGACTTGGCATTTCTGTGGGCGTGTCATTCGCCTCCTTAGCGTCCCGGCTAGTCCCGATTGCAGATTGCTATCCGTGCAAATGCAACGGTTGCCCGCAGTGATGTCATATCCTGTCAGTATAAATCCAGTCGGCCTATTTTTAGCACACAAGATGCTTTCGTTGTTTTTCCCAGCTATAAATAAATCTTTGCATGTGTTCTGGGGCTACTTTTAAAAGATTCTTATAAAGCATCATTAAAATTTAAAGTGAATATAAAACTCTACAATCACCAGACAGCAAAACGATTAAATATAACAATAAAAAGCAACGTAGAAGAGAATGAGCTCTGGGCTTCTACGTGTTGAATATGGATATTTGTTTTAGCAGATGCTAAATATATGAATGAAACTATAAACTACAGCTACGAAATCGTTACTGCTCTATTCAGAAAGTGAATGAATGAATCATGTGAACGTTAACTAGCCCACATTATAAATCACACTCAAACCATAGGACTGAATTGTGTGTGTACCAGATTTGTGTGTGTGTCCAGACGGGTATCTGGATGGCTCTCGAAATTTAATGGGATCTAAATTGGACCAAGACCGATCTTCAGATTGTTGTTTTCATCAAAATCCATCCAGCAGTTTTCCCTCGGCGGAGCAACCGGGGATTCGTCGATATCTGAGGTCGATCAATGTGTTGAATGATCCGTCCCTCCTGTACGTACGCTCATCCGATCTGATTTTTAAATGATGCCGGATGCTGCGTTTCAGACCGGCTTCGGGTGATGAAATGAAGGAAATGTAATTTGATGATGTCATACTGTAGCACAGCATGACATCACAGCGTTAATAGAGCAGAGAGGAGAGGAAGTCACGATGACTCACTTTGGGATGACGTCAGACGTGCGGACCGATGACCGCTGCCATGGCGACGCACAGTCGGATGAAAGCGAACCCGCAGAGCCGCGAGACGGGAACGAAACGAGCGCAGCCTAAAAGGGCCCCGAGGCGCCGCCGCCGTTGTCGTGACAGAATTCGTGCTCTTTTATGCGGCGATAACTCAGAGAGGGAAGATGTTCAGTCTGAAGATTGTTCTTCAGGGCAAAATCCAAAATCAGACATTCCTCTCTCTTTTTTCTTCATTCTTCTTTTCAGGTAATTCTTCATTTAAATGTTAACAGTACTTTGAAACTGCCACGGGTTTTACTTCGGGTACCCGAAGACAGAGGTCAAAAGGTCAAGCTCGAGGCTAACCGCTAGCCTCCAGCACTTTGGCGCTACTGCTAACGGCTAACAGCTGAAACCCAGTCAGGCCAGCAGATGAGAGCTTAAACTGTCGCGTCGACGTGGAAGCTGATTGGTCGGTCCTAAATGAAGCCTCTGAACCGGAGGCCATTAAACCTCGGGGGCACCTGGGTTTACGAGGACACGCCGCCACTCAGGAGTGTGTGTGTGTGTGTGTGCGTGTGCGTGCGTGTGCTTGTTCGCTTTTAATTGAGTCGTTCACATCATCTTTATTTTGCGGAGGAGAATCGGAGTTTAAGTCGGCGTAATTTGCATAAACCAGCTTTTAAAGCTTTGCATTGTGTTATTCTGCACTGCAAGCCAAACGCTGATCGTCGTAGCGAAGCCCCCCCCCCCCCCGCCGGTGACACTGATATCATTATCCTGCTTGACGAAGCGTCTCTCTCTGATACTGAATTTTGGCTGAGCGAGTTAGACCTTTCACTTCGTATTCCGTCCCAGAGGACGTTCACATTTCAAATTAGTAGATATTTTTCTTCTTATTAATTTTATTCAGGCTGTGTTTGTGTGTGTGTGTGTGTGTGTGTGTGTGTTTGCGTGTCAACAGGCTTTGGTGGCCTGTTGAACCACTTAAAGGATTCTATTTAACGGGTCAGCCGAGCAATTACTCAAGGGTTTAATTGGAATCCCGAGCGGAGTGGCATGATTTATGCAAATGAGGTCATTAATATGCAGGCCTGCGTTCGATGGTCGAATTAAAATGGCTCATCCACTGGTACGGGCTAGCATTTTCATTACGGTAAATTAGAGAGAGATAATAACTCCAAATACACATATTTATTTTCCACAGACATTCCAAACAAGACGTGCCCGGTGGAGGAAAAATGTGAGAAGGCAGAGAGAAGGCGATGCTAATGCTGTTAATTTTACCTCATTAAAAGCAGACTTCTGTCTGCAGGGCTTTGGCGTAATGAGATCACTGAGCAATTTAAACCAAATGTGGTTTTTAATTGCTTTTTTTTTTTTTTTTGTACAACGGCGGTAGAAGTTCCTTGCCTTGGTCAGCGCGGCGCGGCGACAGCGAAGGGTCCAGTCACATGATGCCGGTTTTATTAGCATCACCCGGTTAGCCGCCGATCACGAGGGATGTTTCCCCCGGAGATCATCTGAGATGAGTCGAATCACAAAAGAACGGCAACAGGACGGCTTGTGTTCGTAGATCTATTAAAAAAAAAATGCTGCCCCCCGTCCGATCAGGACATGCCGACACACACACACACACACACACACACACACACACTCACACACACACACACGCGCCTCCTGTCCTGGGGGGTGCCAGGCCTCACCGTCTGCTGGGGGTGTCTGTAATTACAGCAGCGAGCGATGAGCTGGCTTTTGCGTGGCAGATGGTCCGGCACCGTGATGCATCAGGTAACCGTGACAACCGCCTCCCTCCCAGCACTTAACGGCCCCATCATGGCTCTTTACAGCACCAAATGTCATTATGGAAGGGGGGAGGAGGGGGGGCATGGGAGGTGCTGGATTAGAGGAGGTGAAACGGAGAGATGGATGGAGAGGGGAGGAGTTTTGTCTGGAGAGAAACAACTTTGTTTAAATCGTCTTTGTGTTCGGATCGTATGTCCGACCCGTTGAGTCATCGTCTCTGCACATTTGAGGTGGGTTGCTTTTTCCTCCTCGCTTCATCTGATATCTGGTTCGCGTCATGGCGCCCCGGCACCGCCCCGGCACCGCCCCGGCACCGCCCTGGTACCGTGAGTCATGCTTTGGATAGACTGAACCTTCCACCACATTATCACAAATCAGATGACCCTGCGAAGGCAGGCAGCGCCGACACGCGATCACTTTCCCTTCTCAGTTTACCACGAAGCCGACTGCTCATCTTCCGATAAAGAGGCACGGTTACCTCCAAACGGGCGGAGCGGAGTCCGCGCCATGTGACTTGTGACCTCACCCTAACATCAGAGCTCAACGTCTGCATTAGATCCTCGCTCTGATCTTGTCTGGTGAATCAACTGGGTGTACATTTGAGAGAGTAACGTACAGGGAGGGATTCAGGCCTATGAAAAGCCAAGGGTGGTGTCGGCGGTCCTCCTCCTCCTCCTCCTCCTCCCCCTGTTTGTGAGGTATGTGCTTCCTCGCAGTGCCAGAGGGAGGCAGTGGAGTCATTTATACATCCAATTAATCACAGACTCACCTGTTCACTTCCTCAATGAACCAAACAACATCACTTTGTGTTTCCCCGTGTCAAAGCCTCGGTTACTCGAGGAAGCAATTCATTTTGTCCTGCGTCAATATTTGCATAGTTGAAAGGTGTCGCATCAATGATTGAAATCCCAGTGAAGCCTCTGCAGGTTTGCGTCTTTGCTTTTGATGCAGGACGCTGGGAGGACGAGGCGCAACACAAATTGATGTTGTAATATAAAGACGGTCTGTAAAATCTAGATCGTCTTCTAGTGTGACGATATTTGGACATAGAGAGATTCTCCTCTCCCGGTTAACCTCTTTAACGGGCCACCTTGTTCCGTCCAATCAATAGTGCGTTTGTGCCGTGGTATAATTCCTTGCTGATCATCTGCTGAGACGAATCAATAGCCGTCCGGCGGGCCAGCTGTTTTTAAGTTGGCTTTTATTATTGCTTAAATCTTTCATGTCTTTTGGTGCAAAATTACCCGACTTGCAGCAGAAACAACGGCGGAGCTTTTAGTTCGTAAAGCTAACATACCTCTGAAGATATTGATCTCCTGCAATGGGGGGCTTCACCTTCTCGTACAGCAATCAGAATGTACTCGGGGGTACTTTGCCCTCCACAACAGCAGGTGGCGCTGTGGGGCAATTTAAATGAGTACTTTGAGCCTCTATGAAAAACGAAATCAACTTGTATGCCATTTAAATGAATGATGAAATGTGTTTTTAATGCAGATGATTATAAGGGACATACACAAAGCTGGGCTCTTTCACCACAACACATTCTGGCCGGACGTTCTAACCCCGACCCGGGACGTGTCTCATTGTCAGGCCTTCCTCTCAGACATCAGGCTATTCATCTCAAATAAGCTGCGATCTAATCCGGCCGTCTTTTTAATTCATCTCACCGAGGTCGGGATGAAAGAGCATCTCTCCGGAGCCGCAGTCCGTCCGTGCGTGGCGGTAGAAAAGTGAGATGGCCTTAGCGCGAAATGCCAGCCCTTCTCCTGCGAAGCTAGACTCATCAAACGGGGATTAGTGTTGGACCGATGGCCTGCCTCAACGACTCGATGCTGACGGTGTAATCTGAGGCATCAGCACTGAAATAGGACGGATCAGACATGTGGGCGGCGGTGAACGGACCCTGCAGGATTCAGGGCCGAGGCGTCCTGTGATCGTTCTCAAATATATCATGTGATTTTAGATCAGAAGTCAAACATCTGATTAAAAATGAAACCGTCTTTTGTTTCCTTCCCATGCGCCCCCTTCACAGCAGCGTTTATCGCCCGGGGACTAATGGGGAGGAGCCGTGCGCCGCGTGTTAGCTCGAGCTAAATCATCCATTTTGAAACAAATAAACTCTGAGACAAATAGGAACATCATTCTTAATTTGCAAAGCTGACGGCGCAAGAAATGAGAACAGTGCAAAGCGTCGTCCTCCACACACGACAAAGCTGATTGGGGTTGTGGCTGCGGACAATTAAATGTGACGTATTTATAGATTTTCAAAGTGATCGAGTCTGAAATAACGTAGTTCAACACTCTACATGTAGAGCCACGCTGCCAGAACTGGACTGAATCCATATTCAGGCTCAGCTGACAGTCAGCAATGGAGGCAAAGATAATGTAGTTTATTTGTATCCTCTTACAGATTTATTGACTTCATCTGAATATTGGAAAATGTGGTTTCTTTATGGACTCTTAATGCAAAAATATAAAATAAAATTGGATAAAGCAACATTGCCGAGCTGGACAGAATTCCTTTTGCTTGTTTTCCGTCCCAGGAAAGTGGCGTGTTTGTTGACGCTCCCTAATGTTCGGTAAGCTAAGACGGTTCTAGTACGTCGGGCTAATCGGCTAACAAGTCTTCTTACGTTTCACAAATGAAACATTCCTTCTTTTTTGTTTAAAAACCAAGAACCCAAAGTGCTAAATCTGCTGCTGACATGCTAAAAGTTTAGCTATGATGTTCGAAAAAATGGAAATAAAAAACATTGATCGTATCTGCAGTTAAACGGTTGGCTCCAGTAAAACACTAAAATCTTTATTTTCTAACCCTAACCAATACAATTTGTGTCTGGGCGCTTGATCAAACAGATAGTTTTGTTGTTTTTTCCTGTGTATTTTTTCCATCACGTCACGTTTTGTCCCTTTTTTAAAATTATTTCAGGTTGTCAAATTTGGGTTGGTGTCATCATTTGTGTTTCCTATAACAGGACTTTGGGCTGTTCCCAAAGGCGATGTGTGGCTGTGGACGATTCCGAGTGAAAAGTCGCCGGGTTTATCTTACAGGATGAGGCGCCGGCAGATAGTCTGGAAGCAAATCCCAGAATGGCCGGGCATGCACAGAATCCGAAGTGTTTACAGAGATCACGGAGGAAATGAGGTAATTCCGTGGCGCTAATAATGGCTGAGATATGTTTCATTTATCCTATCTGCATCAAGGTCGGCGTGGCAATTACCACGACGGGGAGATGGTAGAAAAGAGAATCCACCGGCCCAGCGGTGAGCAGGCAACAAATCACCTGTGCTATTCGGGGGGGCAGGGGAAATTTAAAAGGGGTGAGGCAAAGTGTAGCTCAAAGGCAGGCTGGATGTGAGTGAATGGTTTATTACCCGGCCCAGCAGAGTGGCTCTAAAAGCCTGCTGCAAGCTCACACCTTCTACTCCGTGGTCCTCGCGTGGCTGGTTTAGGGGACATAAAGCACAGCTCGTTCTGTTTCTGAGGGAGATGGCCCTTTTACGTCCCGATTACAATAACGGCCGTCGTAACGGTCCCCGTGTTGCTCCCGCGTTGTCATTCATTCCTTTCGGTGTAACTGCTACGCAATTATCGGCAGCGTTCCCTGCTTTATTAGCCTGACAAACTCAACGGGGCTTGTCTCGGGTTTGCCACCGCGGCCCATCCGTCCAGAACCATCCGTCCAATGCCCGGCGTGTCCTTCCTGCTTCCTTTAACGTCATTTTCCCTCGTCCCTACCGCCGTCGTTGTCACAGGCTGTCAGGCTGGCGGCGTTCATGCCGGTCGGTCGGCTGGGATCGGCATGCACAGCGTGTTTCCTGCACCGACCTGCCTGCCTGCGTTGCAGTCCTATTAAAATTCCAGTGCCAGATCCCCAATGAGGGACGTATCGCAGGGTCAGCCCGGCTCGCTGGCCTCCCTCCCCCCTGCCTGCTTAATGAAGAGGATGCCTGTTGGGTTCATTATTAAAAAATCTGCAAATAACAGACGGCGAGAAAGGACTGATGGAAAGGTGGAGTTTAGTGTGACGGCAATAAGGGGATGGTAGACGGGTAGATACAAATACAAGTATAATCAGTTTAGAACAGGCAGTATGTACAAATTAATAAGTAAACTCTTTGAATTGATCCTAAAACAAAATGTCTGGGGGATGATTTTAGTGTGGTTCTCGAATATAAGGTTCGAGTCAAAGACAACACTCTTCTGTTTAGTTTAATAATAGGTTATCAGGAATGCCAGAAAACAGCTGTTCGTTAATTGGTATCAGCGAAGGCCGATTTTACTGGTAGTTAAACCGGTGTGTCGTCGGCGTAGCGGCGGAATGAAATATACGCCAAGAAATCCAATGGAAATAAATGGAAATTGGATTTTAAATGCTCCAGCTCTGTTTTTATACATTTGAAATGATTCCTCGATCTTCCTGCTATTTTACATCTGTTGTTCATGTGAGGCTTGTTCTATGTCTATTGAATATTCCAATAGTTGTCATGAAAATTCCACGCGCCTCAGCACCTGCTTATGTGTTAATTAGCCGTTTGCCGGAGCAAACATTAATTATACCGGGATCATCTTGTAACTATGCGTCAGAAAAGAAATTCCGTCGGCGCTCGGCTCTTTTAGAGCGGGAATGTAATTCATTGCAGCTGCTTGAAACGCATCCAAAACGACTGCCTGCTGCAGATGCTCTCAGGAAGTGATGTGGGGCATTATAACGGGGTATTAGCGATAACCGCGGCGGCCCCAGATATTGTGTGTGTGTGTGTGTGTGTGTGTGTGCACATTGTGTGGTTTTCTATCTTCAGAGCTTCCCGACTTTATCCCTCTCAGGTGTCCCGTCTCCCGACGCAAGGGCAAATGCACAGCCGGCAGAAGTTCAATGCAAATCACCAAACCGTCAAGAGCCAAACACAACAGCATAAATATGCATCGCGTGTTTGAAGAGCGAGAAAGGGGTTTTATCCTTTCAATAAATAAATAAATAAGAGCGAGAATCCGTCCCAGGATGAAAAAACAAACCGATGGCCTGCGAGCGGACGTTTGTCTGGTTTCCATGCGGTGTGACCGGGGCGATTAGTTTCTGGGTGCTGGTCAGCAGCAGAACACGGGGCCTGGTAAAAATGAACTCGGCCAATTAATCAAAGGAGGATGTCGGATCTTGCTGCAGACGAGGCACAAAAGGGGGGGGGGGTGCATTGAAGGAATGAATTGAAAGAGAAGCGGGTGGAAGGCACGTCTCCATTTAGGGGACGCCGAAGCATGTTTTATTCAGAGACCGCTTCGATTAGCGAAACAAAGCTTCCCGTCAGACTCCACGAGGCTTTGATACTCGCACTCGATCACGACGAGCGGCGAGAACACGGGAATGCTGCCGTGAGGTTTCTGAGGCAAGGAAGTCGCTAAAATTCCAAGCACCTCTCATCCGATATGACCGTTATTCCCAAAGCAGAGAGCGAGTCATTTACCACAGAAATAATAAAGCACAGATGAAACAACTGGAATAAAGCAGATGGCGAGTCCGTGGGTTTCCTTCCTTCTGCAGGTCTAAGATCGGCTGCCTGTAATTCGGCCCAATGCTGGGAGAAGGCCTCCTCCCTCTGTTTACGGCGAGGCCCAGTCGATATCCACAGGAGCCGCTCGAGTAAACAAACCGTAAACGCCGGGCTTCTGCTGGCCTCAGAGATTACGGCTGTAACCGTGATTAATTTTAACAACCTGAGCTAATTGTCTTCGAAACTTTAATAGCAAATATGATCTAGCCTTGGGTGCTTTTCTCTCCTGTAATGAAGAATAATGAGCACTGGAATTACTGCTGGCACTTTTCTACGGGAGATTTGTGGCGAGCGGGCCGGCCGGCCGGATGTGACTCAGCTGGAGAGGAGAGGCTTTATCTGGGTGATGCGTCTGGGAGGAAATGAGCGAGGAAGGAAGGGCGAGAGACTCCGGTTTGCTTTGAATCGGGCCCCCTCGATAAACGTGGTCGGGTTAGCCTTTCGGCGCTCCGCTGCTTCCAGGCGGTGAGTTGCATCTCAACCATCCAACGAAACCTCTGGGTTCTTGCCTTCGCGGTGATGAAGATGTTCTACCCTTCTTTAAACACCTTCTCTTCCTGTACCGCCCTCCCTCTCCGTCTAGCTCTCCTGTGCGCACAGACGGCGGCTTGGCCTTGAGTCTGTGATTTACCTTTGATCTTAACCGTGTGCTGGAACGCCACCTGAGGCTGGAGATGACGCCTCCCACGAGTGGCTTTAACACCCGCCTTCGTCCAGCCGGATCCCTTGGAGTCCTACTCAGAAAGACATGATGTGAAGTGTTTATATGGGGGAGGACGCCTTCAGCACCCCCCCCCAGCATCCCCTATCTTCTCTTGTGACTCAACTCGTCCTCCTTTTCTTCCTGTTGTTTCCAGGAGTCATTTCAGCATTGGTATGGCCGGCGCCGATGTGCGAGGGGGTTAGTATTGTTATCACATTCTTCCTCCCCCCCCCCAGGGCACAAGAAGACCCTGACCTTTAATAGAACCAGCCTAACCTACGTAGTACCTGGCACAGCGCGACCATATCCACACCCGCCTCCGGTCCACAGGTACCTCGGAAGAGACTGTAGATGGAATGAAATGATCAGAGCAGTCGGATTGACGACGTTAGACTTCAAATGAATGGTCGCCTACGCGGAACTTAAATCCGAACAACCCGTTTCGTTTTGTGTGCCCTTACTGGAAAGGCTGCCATTTGTCAAGGGGAAACCAGTAGCTTTTTCTCAGTCCATTACAGCTTATGGGGGGGGGGGGTGCGGTTTAGACGGCCCTTAATTAGACGATGAAGGTCTCTCCGTATTGAGTAGACATGCGTTCTCCTTAACTTGCATTAAAAAGAAACCAATTTAAAATCAATAAGCACTTAAGACTAGTTTGACCAGAATACTATACTGTGATACTAGCGTGACTAGTACCATGCTTGGATGTTAAGGCATGGAAGGTATCTGTACTGCTGCATTGGCACGGTTAGACGCTCAGAGATATTTCTTTTGCCCTGTCTCATGAACGTCCTGCTAGTAAAACCGTATTTATTTTCTACTGAAGCTCTCGGGCAGCCTGAAACCTTGAAGGTGTGCAATTTATTAACCAAAAAGCACGGAACTACAACCAGTCTGCCGTGTGAGGCTCTCCTGGAGCGTTAAAGGGGACGGTCACCTCATTAGGTTACTGACAAATGAGAGGACAAGTTGGACGTTTAATCTCATCGTCACAGCAGGCTGTCATGAGTCAACTTCTCTTTCAAGGCTTTTACTCGACTCTGTTTAGTCCACATCTTTCTCTTTGTTGGTCTTTCTTTTAGCCCCCCCCCGTTTGCTGTCGGTCTTCATTTGAAGTCTTTGTCTTTGAGAGAAGACGGAACACGGGTCAGCGCTCGTCTCTGCTACGCTATAAGTATCCTTGGTTTTTGGATTCTCGCCTCATCCTAATTTAATCCATGGAGATTCAAACGGCTACGGCTACATTTAACCTTCGACGATGAGCTCATGGATGCTCTTCCAGTTAGTTTGGGCAGTTGGGGAAAGTCTCTAATCAAACTCCAGCAGGCTAAACAATGAGAGAAGACCGACTGTCTCAAGTGAGCTATGCATTTTGGCGGTTTCTTGTTAAAATGTACGTGGAACGCAACCAGCTTGCAGTAACTACTCCCCGTACGACTGTAATTTTCATGAAATGAGGCTGAGTTGCAGCCTCATCTAATAATGCTCATAACTTTATTTCTTTATTGGCTTCCTGAGACGCGAGAGGAGCTATTAAATCAGGTTCAGCGAGTGCTTCGCTACTCAATCACCAACGCTTTGTTTACCCGCGTGGGTCCACGTGGCACAGAGGAGGAAGATGGTCACAGTGATCTTGTCTCGGCAAATGACCTTTCTGGGTCATGCTTCCCTTCCTCTTAAGTTCTGGGTCTTGTGCTTTGGACAAAAACGTCAATGCGACTTTAAAAATGGGAAATCCCAATAGCTAATTGTACCAGTAGATGTTTGGTGTCCATGTAAATAACTATACCTGAATGTAGTAGAATTACACGCGGGCTAGTCATTTCTGAGGTACTTTTTCCACCCTGGACTGTCGTCAGCATGGTGGTGATGTCACAGCCTCGACACCACAGTGCACCTCTTCACGCTTCTAGCCTGCGGCGTATTGGATGGGCTTGTTGGACTGAGGCAGGAGTCTCGTTCGGACCCGTGGCAGAACACCGGAGCATATTAAAAGTGCTGTAGAATCCAATCCAGCGCAGACAGGCCGGTGCACTCAGAAGCGCTAGTCAGGGGCTTAATTAGGAAGACGCTTGTGTATTGTTTGTCTTTTGAGGCATTAGTAATGTCTGTGTGTCCTGATAATGGAATTGGCTTTGGAAATGCGATCGCGGGGCGTTCGGACCGGTTCGGACCGATACCGCTCGTCAACGCGGTATCGGTCCTCTGGAGCCCATATCGATGCCGGCGTAGGAAGACCTGCCGCTGCATCCGGCAAACCCTTCAGCCGCAGCGGCCGGGATTACCTATCCGCTAATGAGGCCTCCAATGCCGGGGAAACGTCTGATGTATTAGAAATGACCTTTCATTAGCCCCCCCCCTGAAAAACGGAGGTGTGAACGGTGAAATGTAGTTTATTCAGCGTTTTAGATGAAGGAATAGTACTGATAATTTACCATGAAATTTAAGTCCGCTCACCCGGAATACCTTCAAAGGGAAATGGCCGGTGAGTTTGTGTAACGGCACGTGTATTTACAGGGCTATCAAATCCGTAGAGGTGTGTTGACTCTTCCTCTGGTTATCCCGTCAAAGTAAAGTAAAGCGTTTCGTGGTTGTTCAGTCAGAGACCCAACCAGGCGGACCACCTTCACGGACCTGAGGAGTTCTTTCACTAGTCGAGGCAAGAATTCAATCAGTCAGACTGCAGGGTCAGGAAACCGGATATCCGACACCGTTATGCTTCAGCCACATTCGACTGCAGGGTCAGGAAACCGGATATCCGACACCGTTATGCTTCAGCCACATTCGATTTGGGTTCAGCCCACTTCAGCCTCGGGCCTGGAGAGTGTCGCTGGTGAAAGTCACATTAGGCATCCTTCAGGTTTCACAGCTCCTGCCCGTCGCCGTATCCGACCCAGCCGGACTTTTTCTCATGAATTTATTTGGTGACAATGGCCAGACGAGGTCAAATTCCAGAGCGGGAAGCTAATGCTACATTTTTCCGTTGTCGTTTCTAACATGAACGTTGCCAGATAGCTATTAACAATAAACCTATTAGCGATTTCCAAATCCAGAACTTAGTGTGTTCAAGAAAACAATTACTGTGGAAATACCCAAAGTGTTTTTATTTATATCTCTAACAGAATTACGTTATTGATGCCTCAGATGAAGTTTGTTAGGCTGACTTTGTGCTATTGGGTGTAGCATCCTGTCGTTCTTCTGATTTAATGTCTGCTTGGAAGGCATGGGAGAGCAGAAAGGAAAATTAGCTAGGAAGGAAGGACAGGTAGAAGCGAAGGAAAGGTAGTGAGGAAGGAAGGACAGGTAGAAACGAAGGAAAGGTAGTGAGGAAGGAAGAGCAGGAAGGAACAAATGAAAGGTAGGTAGGAAGGAGAAAAGAAGGAATGACAAAAGGAAGGAGACTAGTATTAAAGGAAGGAAGGGATAAATGAGTAGCTGTGTGTCGGATGGTAAATCATATTTATTTGTTTGTGTTTGGATGTTTTTAACGCCCCCCCCCCCCCCCCCCCCCCCTTTCTTTCGCTTCGGCGACAGATGAAGACATCGTCAACAAGAATCCGGATTCTGGATCTCTCTTGAGGGGCTCCTTGTTTCACCCCGACTCTTCTCTTGACTTTGTTGTCTGGCTCATCACCGTCCTTATCTTGTCTTTCCATTCTTTGATGCCAGCCGTCAAAAGAAATGACTGTCGTCTGTCTCCCGGCGAGATAAGATGTGCAGAAGGAGTTCTGAGGAGCCGGTGTTTGTCTGATTTGGATCATGGGGCGGGGGGGGAGAAACAAGGAAAGGCTTTAGAGTCAAACGCCTGCTTGCAGTATTTATTATTCCGTCTGTGCGTGACGGCCCACACACACACACACACAATGTCAGATGTAATCCTGCTACACACGTGCACTGTGAGTAATTTCAGAATGTAGTCTGGCACCGGACCAGCCCGCTTCCTCACAGCTTGAAAGGCTTTATAAAATGGGGTGTGGAACATGTGGAATTTGCGACGGGTCATCTGCAGTCCGCCTGCGTGGCCGCCGCCCCGGAGGACGCATGCGGCAGTGCGAGGCTTCGGGTTGTGCATTGCAGGGAGGCGCAGCGCGCCGCTGCAGGTCCTGAAGACGAAACGTTTAAGATCCAAAGGAAAACGTGCAGGTTCGGAATCTCGGAGATCGACGAGTCGGGAAGCTTCCTCAGGGGGCTTGTTGCTCCTACATTTGGCCTCTCGGAGATGACACCTGGAGCACAAGGTCGTTCCTAGTCGGTCTCTGTGCTGCTGTAACGCGCCTCTAGACGCTGCATTCTCATGCGCTGTAATTTATGCGTGTTGTATTCCTCTTCCAGGCTCATGTTCTCATGTCTGCGCAGCGGGAGGAGGGAAGCGGTGCTCCCGGTACGGAGGACTACGACTAATGCCACAAGGCACTTGAGAGCAAGCGCTTCATTAACTTAATTAATTCCTGTAGTTACTTCCTCACACAAGTGCCTTAAAGCCTTTTAACCGCGCCCTCCGTAACCGCTTTGCTAGACAATGAAGCTAAAACTGAAGCCGCTGGTGTGGTTTGAGACGCCGCTTGTTTTGAGGAAGGGTTCCGGATCCCACCAACCTCTCGACATCTCCCTGACCGCTGTATCAAACCTCTCCCGCCCTCGTTTCTAAATCATTTCTCTCTGTGAACGCTTGGAGGAGAGTCGGCTCGCCTTTGAATGTCCCACAAGCCGCTGTGGAACATTTAACCACTCGAAAAGCCGTTCAATGCCGTCGCGTGTAAACGTTGAATACCCGCCGCAAAAAGGAGAGTGAGAACTTCACCAAAGTGTATTTCAGGATAAAAGGAATACTCGTTTTTAAGCACACTGCAAGGCGTCGGACGGTGAAAACCTGGCCTTTGAATGTGGGATGTCTCGAGTGTCTCCTCCGCCCGGGCCTCACGGTCACTGACCCTGCTCTCGAGCAAGGCTGCAGGTCCAGACAAAGAATGGCAGCTACCCAACCCGCTGCAAATGAGAGATAAAAGTGTGATTGCAATAGTTTGGAAACTACAGGAGAAGTGGGCTTCCTTTACGCGGCAGGTAGCTGCGTCCTCCTTCAGTGGAAATCAGAACGGAGCCCGAGGATTAATAACGATCCGCGTTCACGACGAGCAATACCTCCTCGGCATTTCAGGAAGTCTTATTGCACGAGGCGTCCTCGTGTGGGAGAATCGCGCGGAGCCGTGCGCTCGTCTCCGAACTACACCGTTTTCTTCCGAGCGGCGAGAGAAACGTTATTGAATTCAGAGAAAAATGATAACATCATGTGGAGACGGTGTGCAGAGAAAATAGACTTTTATGAAGAAGGGTCGTTATTGGAGGTCCGCGGCGTTCGCCGACTTGGTGGCAACGCGGCCTTCTTCATTTCCAACCTCCGCTGGGATTTGACGGCTAAACAAAGAAAGAGACAGTCGAGGAGCACGGAATCCTCTGTCCGTCCTTTGACCTTCGCCCTTCCCCGTTGTCTTTCATCTGACGAATGTTTACGTTTGTGTGCGTGATTTATTTCTTCGTCCTTTCGTGTCTTTCTTTCACCTCGCCTCGCCTCGCAGGTTTCTCATGCAGCATACCAGCAAACGGCGTTTTGCTCCAGCTTTGACTTTGTCCGTCCTCTTTCGTCTTTCATCCGAGTCAACAAATTTATCTCCTGAACTTTCACTCCCGACGCGCGACGTGCTGCGTGACGCCTGACAGATGTGCACGTTTGAAGGTGGTATCGGGTTTCTTGGAGGTTTAACGGGGGGCTCTGGTCTCGAAATAGCAGCGGGAGCTAAAGGGCCACGTCATCCTGAGAGACGCTGCGGCCCATCTGGAGGGGACAGGAAGCCAAGGACACTGCAGAGGAAGACGTGACGCACGTCCCTCCTGACCGGCCTTGTCGTTTAAAGTTGGAAAAAGCATGTTGTTCGTTCGGGATCGTTCTTTTCTGCCTTACATCGGGTATGTGACGGTTCAACGCCCGGTCGCTCTTTAGGTCGAGAAACTCTTTGCATATTTACTCACTTTTGAATGAAGTGCTGTGAAACAACAGGACGGAACATTTCCATTTGTTTGGCGCTAGCGTTTTGTTCGTGCCCGCGTTACGCCCTTCCACCAAGCTGAATGAAAATCGGGCCAGACAAATCAAACGGAATAATGAAGCCCCCCCCAGAGGAGGCGATAATCACTGAAGACATTCTGAGTCTGAATTACCGTCTCGGATTACGCAGACTTCTTCCTAAAGCTGGATTAAAACGCCTCTGAAAGGATTCGGTTGCAGCGGCGCGTTTGAGTTTTTGGGGTGTGAACGCTAACATCTGTGCAGAGACATTAAACGTTTATGCGTTTATTCCAGTTCCCTACTGCGTGAGGAACTCCACTCCCCAGAACACGGTTCACGGGGTTTGCTTTCCTCGCCTGAAATAAGCGGCTCGGCTGAGATTTGCACACGCGGATCTTTATTTTAACTTTTATGAATCTGATTGTAGAATTACACCTGAATCCGACCTAAATAGCGACGCCAGGCGAACCGGTCCCGTCTCTAATTCTATCGCCAATAGATTGTCCAATCAACATTTCGTTGTTCGTGAAATGCGTTTCCTCCTGCCCTCCCGTCGTTTACTGGTCGCGCGCGGCTATTTCTGTTTGTGTAGGATTTAGCGCGCAGGACTCGGAGCCCTGAGGCGATCGGAGGCATCCATCACCCCTACAGACGAGGAGAGAAGACGAGGCGAAGTGACAGCGCCGCGGGAGGGGGTGTATAAAAAGCGTACGCGAGGAGGGAGTGGATGGAGACGCGTATAAAAAGCGTACGCGAGGAGGGAGTGGATGGAGACGTCGGTGTGGAGGTCTCCATCACGCAACCGCAGAAATATGAACTCGGCAGCGGCACCTTTCTCCGGTTCCTCTTGATGTATTAACGGAACCACAACCTCCATAGACTTTATCTTAGCTGAAACCGAAGCTCCGCCCCCCCCCGTTATTGATATGGTCCCCGCTTGCTGATTCCTCTGTTTGTGGTGTGATGGATGGAGAATGTGGACGCAGAGAAACGCTCCGTAAAGGTTTCACCATGAGTCTCATTATCCCCGCTAAAATCCAGAGTGCTCATTGGTCCTCAGGAAGATAGACAAAACACGCACGCCCACGCCCACACACACGCACGCACACACGCACCCACACACACACACACAGGATATGATTTACAGTATTTTTCTTCCTCTTCATCCCCCTCGGTCAATTCCGAGTAAACCTACTTCATCCCAAACGGATACATAAGTACAGCCCCCCCCCGCAGAAGAACAAAAGCCCCGTGGAACCCGATCCCATTGGCCTCTATATGAAACGGAGAACTATGGCCCGAGCGTTGCTCCCTGATGAGCTGCTGAAAGTCGGTGACATGAATCTGGGTTTGGGGTTTGGGGACCAATCACGGCGCTCGGATTACAGCCTCGTGAAAACGCGGGTCGGCCCCCGCGGAGCGGAGGCTGCACGAGATCCCGTCGTCCACGCAGCCCGGCCTGAGCGTGCTGTTATCAATCACTCTGATTGAGTTTGCATGAAACGTATTTAAAAATACGGGAGTTGAAATCGTCTCGGCAACGGGACGCCCCTCCACTTCGGTTCTGGTTCAGATTCCCGGTCCGCTCAGGCGTCCTTTGAAGACGTGAAGGCCGCCCTCAACCTGTCGTTGTATATTCTACGCATCATGTTGATCTTTGGCTTACATTTTTTCCCCCTCCGGTTCTTCGGCGATGAAGAATCCCCCCACCTCCCCTGTGTCGTCTGTGTGGGATGACCCCTGACCCCGGTGGAAATCCAACTGGGCCCTAAATGTGTCTGTTAATTCTCACCAGTGATGCACAGCTGTGCCTCGTGCGAGCTTCTTGGACAGAAATGCAAATTGAATCACGTCCGAATGGTGGATTAGGAGTCCTGTCTGGAATGCGATGTGTTTGCGTCCCGTTTCCTGTGTGCTCCGGCGGCGAGAGCCATCTCAGAGCGGCACCGCAACGGGAAGCCTTTCGCCAGCCCCGTAATCCAAGTTATCAGACCCATCGGCGTTTCTCGGGAGAGGACGCGCCTCGGCTGTGACGGAGGGCTATTTCACAACATCTGGCGCCCAGATATGCAGAGGGATGAAGAAAACGATGAAGAAAACGAGCAACAAAAACGCGTGAGAACAATCTCCACGGAGGTTCCCGATCAGCGCCGCGCCCCGCGTTCCCTCTCGGTGCGGGTCGGTGAGCAGCAGCCGGATAGCGCCGGCTGCTCGCGGTTTTATTCGTGTTTTTTCACTCCCGCTCATCTTTTCCGTCTTTCACCCGGACTAACCTCGTTCCCTGTCCCCCCCCCCCGACCCCTTGTTTCCCTTTTGTTCCTATCTTTCCTTTCCACCAGCCCACTTCAGCGGTCAGAGGTTACCACGGCAGCAAGGTGGCGGTTCTGAGGCCGAGCCTTGGCTCCAATTGGACCGCCGGTAGGGGCGGCGGTCGTTGGGCCCGGAGCTGCCCCTCCCCCGCACGTACAGATCTACATTACCTATCCCAACTGTACCACCACCCTCAGTCCGTGCGCTCGAGCTCCGCCTACTGCTCCGCCCATTCAGCTGTGAGTACAGCAGACGCCGCCGCCGATACCTCTGTTAGCTTGCCGTCGCTCTGGAACACGCCTCGCCTCTTTTCCAATCCTTTCCTCACTCTGGCGTCCATTAGCGGCTTATCGGACCCTCATGTGCACAAGAAATCCTCCTCCTCCCATCTCTGTCCCAGTCGGATGGCTCCTCCCATCTCTGTCGGATGGCTCCTCCCATCTCTGTCCCAGTCGGACGGCTCCTCCCATCTCTCCCCCAGTCGGACGGCTCCTCCCATCTCTGTCGAATGGCTCCTCCCATCTCTGTCCCAGTCGGACGGCTCCTCCCATCTCTGTCCCAGTCGGACGGCTCCTCCCATCTCTTTCCCACAGTCGTCCTCACAAGCCCTCATTGCGATCGTCGCATTCCTCGGCTTTATCTCTTTATCTCCTGCTCTCGTTCTCCCCCTCCTCTCCTCCCGATGTTAATTTGTTTTTCTTTCATTCATCATCTGCTTCCACAACGCGACGAGAGACTGATTGAGGCAGAAACACTTTTGGATGGCTTCCCTTGCCATTATCCTTGGAATTAATTTCTGTTCTGAAATCCATTTGATTTGACATTATTGGTGTGACCTGGGTTTCATGTTTGATGTTCGGGGGGGGGGGGGGGGCGGGGGCTGCGACTCGGGCCAAATGTTCGGCAGCTTCTAAACTCTTAATTTCTTCCTGTTTGCCCTTATTTTCCGTTATGACTCTTCTCTGATTCTTTATGCACGCCGCGACGTTTCCCCACGTCTCGACTCGCCCGAGGCGCTTTCATGCAGCGAGTGAAGAAATCCGATTGGATTTAGATACGATCATCACCGCTGTAGGTCGGCTCCTGGCTGCACACGTTCCTGGGACGTAGAGGAAGATACGGATAAGCTATCGAGGTGCGCCGCCATCATCGCTAACGCACAGCGGCTTTAAGACCGTCCTCGGTGACGGGGGACGCACAAACAGGAAGTGAAAAGAGAAACCGTTCCGCCAGTAATGGCTATCGATAGCGTTGCACTCGCTGGTGTTGACCCAGCTTCGTGGATTTTGCCTAAAGCCAAACTGTCACAAACCTATTTTTTTTAGTAGTATCTTTAGGTCCAATCCCAATTCCCCAGTTTGACCACAACCCTCCTTTTTTCAGTGCCCCTCAAACCAGAATTGTTCTGCAGGTGAAACTCGGCGAGTCGCCGTCTTTCACCTGCCGAACAATTCAAACGGTATTTCTGTTCATGCAGACGAGAACTTTGACCTCCCTCGTGTTGAACTACGCGGCTGGGATGATCCGTTCACAGGTTCGGCATCTCTGTGTTCAGCTCGGCCTCTCGCTGAACTTCGCTCTTTTTGTGGGTTTGAACCCGTCAGACTTGCGCCGGTTGTTCCAGTAGCAAAAAGGGTAAAAACCGGCTTCATTGATTGTTGATCGTGGCTTAACGAATAGTCTACAGTGAGTCGAGAACATTTGGCGTGTCAAAATCTGGACCGCCTATCTATCCCCGAACCGGAGCAGACTCTGCTGGCTTTAACCGGCCCGTCTTCTCGGGCCGGCGGAGATGGATGTTTTCTTCTCAACGACTTTCATTTCATCCCTGCAGAAAGCAATTTCTGGCCCACTATGTCTTTGTCCTGGGCCATTACGGGGCAACACTTTGGCCTCGAGGAGGTTTCAAAGGACCTCGAGGTGACGAATGCAGACACTCGCAGTAAACGGGGAATGGTTCCTATGTTACGGATACGGACGCCCCCCCGATCCCAATCTGTGTCATTGCTGTTATCGCCGTTACAACATTAGATGCAAGAGATGACGAACGGAATCGGACGGGCTCGGCGGGTCCGTCCTCCGGGCTGAGAGAGGTGAGCGAGTGAAGGAAAGAGGAAACGCGAGCAGGAACCCAGCAGGAGATGAAGAAGCTTTGCCTCCAGCCGGGTCGTAATTACAACAGGAGCGGATACATTTCCGCTCCTAATATGGAGGGATGAAGATCCCCCCCGGGGGGAGGACAAAGCAGCGGCAGGGAAAGTCACGTAGGAGTCGGGAGATGTGACTCCAAGGAGAGAGAGAGAGAGAGAGAGAGAGAGAGAGAGAGATTGTGTTATATCCGGCAAATGCGCCCTCATAATAGTACAGAAATACGGTCTCCTATTACTTGTTTTCCTTGGATGACATTCACGGGTACCCCCCCCCCCCCCCCCCCCCCCACACACACACACACACAGCAGGAAGTGTGACATCCTTGGTGTTGTGCAGAGGTCGGATGGGTGGGGGTGGGGGGGTACGACTCGAGGGAAGCCGCTTCATTATCTTTACGTTGATGCTGATTCCAGCAACTTTTGGATGCATTGTCTTGAACTTTTATTGAGATTGATCATTATTCAGTTGCTCAACGATGACCCCCCCCCTCCCCTCTCCCCCCCCTGCCGCTGACGTTCCGGTCAGTTACAGCGAAACCTTCCAACACAAGGTTGGAAGAAAATTCTGCACCAAAAAAATAAAACTAATGACAAAAGTAATGATCCTAAAACCAAACGGGTTATCCCGCCGCCACCGTGAGCGGACCGGCCTGCAGGTGCTTTAGCGTAATAAAACCCGCCGGGCTAGTGATCGCACACGGTGTTATTGGATTCCTCACTTAAGCCACGCGGGCTGCAACGAGCCTAACGCTATTGATTCGACTCGTCTGTGGAGAATTCATCGGCGGCAGCGGCGACGCGACGGAAACATTCCGAACGGGTGCGTTGGAAGAATCGGGAATGACGGCGGATGTAGGGCGTCGTTCGATACGCACCGCGTAGCTCCTCTGAAGCGCGCGCTTCGTTAGCCGATTGTCAGAGCAAACGGCGCCCTAGCTAACGCAGCAGTTATCGTCGTCATCGATTAGCGATCAACTGTAAAATAAGATAAAATAATGATTTTGGCATTTTTGCCTAAAAGACACCGACGCGTCTCGATTGGTGGATTCTTCCGATCGGATGGGTCTTCTTCCGTTCTTCACGTCGCCTCCAGGCTGTTTCGGTGCTGAATATCCAGATGTTTCCCCCTCCGCATTATTGATCTTCGTCTCCCGGGTCCAGATGTTACTCCCTGGCCTGTTGGGCCGTCTCAGGAATCATTCGCCCGACGTAATCGGCTACAACTGGTAGGGATCGGGTGTCCGACGTGAGCTCGCTCGCTGTAGCGGCGTCCATGTTGGCGTGCTAAATCGCAGCTCACACAGATGTTGCCGTGTTTGTGTGGTAGAGGGGGGGGGGGGGATTCTGAGCTGGAGGACCGGCCCCGCATTGCGCCTACGTTCTACTGCAGAGTTCATCTCTCTTCATCGCGTCCAGGTGGAGACGGTCTCGCCTCCGCAGCTGCTGCAGAGGGCAAAACCAGCGTCCCCCTTTCGGAGGATGACAAATACTCCACTTCTGGGGAGGCGGAGCAAAAGCAACCGGGGTGCTGACTGTTTCCGTATGCCGTCCTTCGGCTCTGGGGATTCTCACCTTATCAGGAATAGATAGCACATTTGTAGGAGGAGGTTCTCCCTCTTGTCGGACGCAGACATCCCCACAAACACCGCGGCGTAATCTGAAGGTGTAAACCCAGCTAACTCCACCGGGGGCATCACGCCGGTCTGCCTTTCTGTGAGGCCTCGCTCTGGCACGGCCCTTCGTGCCGCGCTTAGCTCGGTTTCCCTCCTTTCTGTGGGAAACGCCGCCGCCATTAAGTGATCACAACAGCCCGAATGGGAACGCCTCGGTTTTAGGACGGCTTTCTCCAGAGCAGCAGGCCTGTCGGAGTCGGAGTCGGAGTCGGAGCCGGAGTCGGAGCCGGAGTCGGAGCCGGCGCCGCGGAAGCGCTTGTTATATTGAACCGGACCGATTGACGGGCTGACCGGCAGGATCCTCTCTGTCCTCATTATGAGAATCAGTGACTTTAGTTACTGGCAAACAATGACTCCACACACACGCACACACACGCGCACACACACACACGCGCACACACACGCGCACACACACGCACACACACGCACACACACACACACTGAAGCGTGAGCTGTCGAGCTTCGTGCCCGGGTCCATTGTAAGCGCTCTAAACCCGTTAGACTGTGACAGACCATTAAAGGCTGCCAAGGCTTCCTTAATTTGCTTCAACGCTGAGTGCCTGAGTTGGAATGTCGCCTTGGTTTCCTATGCCCCCCCCCCCCCCCCCGACCGCTTCAACACACCCGCCGCCCCAATTTCTTTCTAATTGCTGAATTATGGACAGTTTCTATTCAATTAGTCAAAAGCATCGAGCCATTAAAACTCCTGCAAACACTCGCCCGGGTTTTACCGCGCCGGCGTGTCCCGGAGCACAAATTGAACATGAGCAATTATCTTTGCATGGGGGGGGGGGGGGGGGGGGGGCGAAGCGTCGCCGTGGTAATTTGAAGCTGGTATCTGAAACGCTTGTCAGTTTGATAACTTGTATCCTTTTAGGTATTCTGCGGCGTTTTAATCGACGCCGCCGGTGAGACCTAAACGCTCACGCTTTGAATCAGCACCGCGTTCCCCAACAGACGTGTGTTTTTATGTAATTGATTGATTATAGCGGTCCTCCAGCACAATCACGCAACCTGGGCGGGAGGGATGGCGAGGCCGGACGCGTCTGGGGGGGGGAAGACCTCGATGCCGTCCGGTTCCAGACGCCGTTCGGTTCCAGACGCCGTCCGGTTCCAGACGCCGTCCGGTTCCAGACGCCGTCCGGTTCCAGACGCCGTCCGGTTCCACGGACGTCGTCTTCAGCTTTCGTTATATAATTCCACTCCTTCATTTTCGGGTTCTCCCACGGTGCCGTCGTTCTGATGGTTCTTCTTTTCATCGTTCCTCCGGCGACATAAACAGACGTGTAAAGTTAAGGCACACGTTATTGCACCTTTAAAGGTGGCGTTTTATCGGACGAGGATCGCCGAGGCTCCGCCCCGCGGCGTTATTGCCGGTGTGAAATGTGTCTGCTGTTCCTCCACCTGCCCGCCTGTTATTGAACATTGATAATTCCCGCCCTCTAATCCAATCGCATCGCTCCGTCTCCTCCCTCCATCAGACGGTAAATAATTCTTTTGTGAAATATAAGACCTGTCCCCCCCCCTCGCTCTGCACGCCGCTATCGTATTACATCATTGTGCGTGTGTCTATATAGGAAGTAAACACGTTTTTCCGTTGATTTGAGCGTTTTTAACCGGATTAAATCGCTTTCCGTTATTCTCGATGGTAAAGATTTATTTGACGTACGAGCGTTTTGGAGCCAATTATACTCGATGTGCCGCCGCTAGCCGCTAACCTCCAGGCTACCGTTTGCTGCGGCGCTGTTGATTGGTCTGGGAGTTGAGAGGGCGTGGCCTCCCTGAACCTTAAACCCGTTTGGCGGCTCTGAACAGATCCAGTTCTCTTTTCTGTGACGCTAAAACAAACACATTTGAGCGCTGTTTCGTGGCGACGCTCGCCTCTCGTCTCTCTGTCTCCTGGGCTTCATGCTTTGCATGCAGAGGATGAGACGCTGGGGGGGGCGGGGGGGGGGGGGTTTAAGAGAGGAGCCGGAATGGAGTTCTGCTCCATTTACCCCCCTGAAATATTCCCCTCAGAACGACACACTCTGTTTTCGCTCCCTCCCCTCGCCGCTCGGCTCTCGTCTCCGTGTGACATGTGGTCATTTCGCTTCATCCCCGAGATGACTTAGCGGGGCTTTAAATCGTTGCCCCCGTCCTCCCTGCCCATCCGGCCCAATCGCAGGTTGGGATTCGTACGGATCGGCTCCTGTTCCGACCCATAACTCTTTTCCCAATCTGCAGAGTCCTTTAGCGCCGCTCCCTACTACCTCACTATTTCACTCTCCTGCCTCCTGACATGCCTGCCCATCAACACGCACACGCACACACACACACACGCACACGCACGCACACACGCACGCACACAAAGTGCCACCTTCATCATTCCTTTGTGCATAAAATCATCAAACACAGATCTGATTTCGTATTTTTTTGCATAAACGCTCTGAAAGTGGCTCCGGCGCCGATTTGCTCTTAGATCTATTTAAGGCTTTAAAACACTGAATAAAACAAAGTGCAGGTGACGGCTGTGATCCGGCGGCTTCCTGGTTCTCTGCAGCCTTTTGGGGGGGTGGGGGGGGGGGGGCGTTTTGCTGCTTCGGCTCGGCCCATCCTGTCTTTTGTTCAGCCTCTGTGCTTGCGCAGCATTTATTTCCTCTTATGTGGAGATGCTCTCGGCTCCTACGTAGAACTCACCTGAGCAGGTGGGCCTCCCTCCCCACCAACGTCCCCGCTCTCTCCTCCGGGCCGGATTAATGAGGAAATGAGCCGGTCCGTCTGCGTATTCATTTCTCCTTGGGCGTGGCGCTGAGCTCCGTGTCGTCTTGTGTCGGGCTGGTGTTTATCAAACGTCTCGGGCACGGGGCCGGGGGGGTGTCGGGCGTCGCCCCGCCCTCTTTATCGCTGGCTTCACGTCATCAGACGAAGTTACGGCAAATGAAAGAAATTATTTTGTTTTAAAGTGGTGCCAAACATATAAATAATCTGGCAGGACCTCAACCGCTAACGTTAGCTGATTACTCCGATCCAAATGGTCCCGGGTTTGTTTTCTAGGTTGCCGTGGAGACAGCCAGAGAGGCGGAGCCCTGCGCAGGAGAGGGAGGTGGCAAACAAATGCACAAATGAATGAATATCTGATGACGCTTTGGTGCTATCTGGTTGTTTCTAGGAAACAGCGCCGTCCAGAAAACGCCTCTTTGGTTTCAGTGAAGGTTCGAGGAAGGCCGGCCGTCGGAGGCGGAGTCTCGTTTGGCTTTGTGTCGTTAAACTATTGATCTTCATCTGTCTCCGTTTGCGTTCGCCGGAGGAGCAGCAGATGGCGCCGGCTTCGCTGCCGTGCCAAAAACCTTACGCTAAATCTTTTAGCGGTGGCGTAGATAAACGGGCTTAAGTTCTGAAGCGAATCTACCGTCTTGCACGAGTATTGATCACGCCAGACAGACGATCGCTGTGTCGTCTCCGTGATGTCATTCCCAGGACTTTCACCACCACCAAACGAAACACTTCCGGACTCCTCTGCTTCCGAGGAATGAGTCGGGGCGTCGACATTCGTTTACACGCGGCGTGCATTTCGCCGCTTCGCCTTG
>NC_090909.1:794747-817694 GCF_040956055.1 Brachionichthys hirsutus | reverse complement strand
TGGAAAATATACAGCCAGGAAGTTCTGGACTTTCATCCTCGTGCCTCTTTGAAGTCGCACCCGAACCCAAACAATGCTGTCAAGTCAAAGCGCCGGCTTCAGGAGGCCCCGGAACATGTGTTCCTCAGATCCCAGCTCCTGTTCCGTGGTCGCGCACGCACACACACACACGCACACACACACACGCACACACGCCACACACACACACACACACACACACACGACAGTCAGCTCCCGCTCCCACGCGTCTCATGTTCCTCCCATAGTGCGTTCGAGTGGAGATGCGTAATGGCGCTGGCGCTGGCGTGTTTTTGTTGGCGGCTATCAACTAGCCCTCGCCGTGGCGGCGCGGCGCGGCGCTCCGCCTGTGAGCTCCCATTGTTGGGATGGAATGTTCACTTCCAGGGAAAAGACAAAGACAAAAAGGCGATTTAATTACGGCGTGTTTGTGAACATCGAAAGGTCGATGCGTTGACATTCATCGTGTGTTTGAGGCTCGACTTGAGAGACGGCTGCACCTGCGCCGAGGCCTCACAGGCCTGGCGTCTCGAGCACGGAGTTTAAGGCGGAAAGGCAGCTGTCCAGATACGTAAAGGAGCGCTCCCTTGTGTTGCGGTTTGGAGCGGCGAGTTAAAGGAGAGCGTGGACCAGACTTGTAGCGCCGGCTCGGCTCTGACCCGTGCAGATTGCGGGGTGACCCCGGCGGCGCCGCCCTCGGCCTGGAGTCGGAAACCAATCTCCTCGCTAGGAGACGGTGCGTGTTTTAGCAGCGCCACCCGCCTCCTCCAACTGTCTATCATTCCTCCAATAGAACCCGGTTAGCTTTCACCTCTGATGACCGGGGGGGGTCTGGCTTTGTTTAATCACATTAGGCCCCTCCTGCTCCTCCTCCTGCCCCTCCTCCTGCGCCTCCTCGGACTCGGTGGAGACAGGAAGGTCAGAAACAACCTTCGCTCCCCTTGGAAAAGAAAATGTAAATCCACTAAAGTTCTTTAAATCAAACGCCCCCTGCTGTTAAAACATTTAAAGAGACGCTTGAACGGCCTCGGATGAGGATCGTCGATGGGAAGGCGTGACTAAACGATCCCGGAATAATCATCCCGGATCCTCTCCGCCGGAGGAGAGGGGGTTTTATCATCCAGAGACGCCCCCGTCTTGTGGTTTCACATGACACTCACTCTTCTTCCAATTACAGGCCAGGACGGTGAAATCAACGCCTGCAGACAGGCGCCATCATTACGTTACCTTTACGGGCGGCTGGGATCGCACCTCGCCGTTTAACGCGTCGCCCGGAGGAACGCCTCCACGCGGCCATTCCGTCCGCGCTGAACGCTAATTGTCCAAAGCACGCCGACCACCGCGATGCATTAGTTCCATTTGGAATCGGACGCCGGGCGAGGCGGCGCGCCCCCCCCCCCCCCGTAATTCAATGAGAGTGAATACTGGGAGAGCCTCGCAAATCAGTTTGAGTTGGGAACGCCGGCAGCCTCCCGAGGTCGGAGGCGTCGGGTGGAGGTCGCGCTCTCTGCTGTCTCTTCCTCTAAACGCACGTTTAGGCGTATATTCCCTTTCCCGTTATTCAGCGACGGCGTGAAAGGGTGGAAGAGGAATATCGGGTGGAGCCGGAATGTAAGTCTTTTGCGTCGATGTTTTATGCAGCGGGGGCGCTTCTTTTTACCCCGGCATCCATTTCCTGCTCCGAGGAGGAGGAGGAGAGCAGCTCTGGTTTGAAGGGTGAATACATCCCACTTCACTCTCAAAGCGTGGAGAAGCTCGTCTGATCCGGCTGCTTGTTTGCTCCGGCTTTCAAGGCGCTCCTCGGATTTCAGAGAGGCCGTTTCAGCTTTGAGCCAAAGCGAGGCGAGTCCATTTATTTCCCTCAGCGCCTGGAAAAAGCTGCGAGCTGCTTTTATTTCCAGGCGCTGCTGGGAGAAAATTAAGCCCGCCCACCAATTAGAGCATGCCGATTCGCTCAGACGATGAGTTATGACGCGCTGCCCATCGACCGGGAGCGGCGGCGGGCCCCCACCTGAGCGCCGATACGAATACCTGTTTGCTTGTTGAGGCGCTTCTTATCATTTATACTCCACAAACTGGTTAAATGCAACCATTTTATAGAACACGTCTGTCTGAGGGTAAAAACAACCCGAACACGGGGGGGGGGGGGGCGGCGGGGGGCAGATAATGGATGGTGTTAGATTGCATCTTGCAACACCGGCTACCCTCAAGGTCAACCAATTCATTGTGGCTGCAGGATTTATGGCTGCTTGTAGCGGAGGCAATGAGGCGCTGCGGACCTGGAGCTCGTGTCTACACAGGAGGTCTTCATAGGGGGGGGGGGGTGTCCGCTCCATCCAGGGATCCGGCGCCGGGCCAAGTTAATGTTCCTCCGATCCATTGCCTCGCCATAAATACTGTACGTCTTTGACACGGCGCCGACGGGAACGCTACGGAACGAGGTGCCCGTCAAATGTGACTCCTGGCGTTCGGCGGTCCGTGAGACGCCTGAGACGGGGAAGGCGAGCTGGTTGGGGTGGCGGCCGCCGCCTCGCCCGATAACTCGCCATCATTTCCTGCTCGCTTCTCACCAGCTGCTAAACGTCGACGAGTCTGTAGCAGGTAGCGAGGAGGAGGAGCCAAGACCAATTACCTTTTGACTTTTATTCTTCCTCCGTCTCCTGCAGAATTGAAATAATTCAGAGCGGTTAAGACTGTAGGGAGGGGTGGATGTGGGTATGGTGGCGGGGCGGGGCTTTCAGGAGCGTTGTGAGGGAGGCGGGGCTTTCAGGAGGGTTGTGAGGGAGGCGGGGCTTTCAGGAGCGATGTGATGGAGGCAAGGAGGGAGGCGGGGCTTTCAGGAGCGTTGTGATGGAGGCAAGGAGGGAGGCGGGGCTTTCAGGAGCGTTGTGATTGAGGCAAGGAGGGAGGCGGGGCTTTCAGGAGCGTTGTGATGGAGGCAAGGAAGGAGGCGGGACTTTTAGGAGCGTTGTGATGGAGGCAAGGAGGGAGGCGGGGCTTCCAGGAGCATTGTGATTGAGGCAAGGAGGGAGGCGGGGCTTTCAGGAGCGTTGTGATGGAGGCAAGGAGGGAGGCGGGGCTTTCAGGAGCGTTGTGATGGAGGCAAGGAGGGAGGCGGGGCTTTCAGGAGCGTTGTGATGGAGGCAAGGAGGGAGGCGGGGCTTTCAGGAGCGTTGTGATGGAGGCAAGGAAGGAGGCGGGACTTTTAGGAGCGTTGTGATGGAGGCAAGGAGGGAGGCGGGGCTTTTAGGAGCGTTGTGATGGAGGCAAGGAGGGAGGCGGGGCTTTCACCGCTGTTCAAGAAGGAGAACCGGGATTGGGAATGTGTGGACGTGACGTTAAAGATGCCAAACCGACATCGGTCTGCGAAAAGGATAGAAAGTGAGATATCGTTGTCGTCTGCCGAGGAGCAAAGGCGCCGTCGATAATAAAGGTTTCAATCGATTCTCTAAATTTAGTTTTGGGAAGCAGAAATAATCTCGCTTCAGAAGTGTGGAGACGCGCAGCGCTCGACGTCGGAGGCGGCTGCCACGGCGTTCCCTTGATCCGCTCACTTTGCCTTTGAGCGGAGACGTTTTGGGGATTCTGTGCGGCCCGTGAAGCCCAATCTGAGAATCCTGACGTTTCAGTCTGGAGGAAGTTGTTCACGTTTCCCGTCTTCAGTGTGTCTGCCGTCCTAACATTTGCTTTGATGTCCTTTCATGTTATCTGCGTGCTTTAGAGGAAGATCAGAGATACTCGTACGTTCCATGGAGTCGAGTCTTGAGTTGAGTCCAGGAGCTTCCTGTCCATGCGGTAATCTGCATGGCGGTGCGATAGAGCCCGGCCCCCACATCCAGCCAAAGAATGGGGGGGGGGGGGCGCTGTCCTCTCATGAAAGTCTCCGTCGGAGGGAACATAAAGAGATTAGAAACCTTTCAGCGAACACAACCGTCCAGACCGCCGGCGATTCTCATCTTTCAACATTTCACCCCGGTTTGTGAAAATATTATGTCGGCCTGCGAAAACAGAACGGCGGGAGGAACAACCTCAGAACGGCGGGAGGAACAACCTCAGAACGGCGGGAGGAACGACCTCAGGACGGCGGGAGGAACGACCACAGAACGGCAGGAGGAACAACCTCAGGATGGCGGGAGGAACGACCAGAGAACGGCCCGGGTTTACCGGGCCGTTCTCTGGTTGGGGGGGGGGGCAACCTGATGCTCTCACACTCACCTGCTCCAAAGCCACGGCGACTCGTCTCATGAATAAATCACGCCACCGAGATCCGGACAACTCTGGCGCCGCACCTCGTCCCCTTTGGCAGGCGTTGGCCTCGCTGTCCGTCTTCCCTCGTCCACCTTCGTCTTCCTTCCCAGCCGGCGCCGTCTGACTTTATTTATCACATGGTTGTGACACATTTGGAAGCAGCGCAGCGCCTGCACTGATTGGACCCTGCCATCGGGAGCGAGGAAGCACAGATCATCCCGCCGCGGTTTCCAGTAAGTCACGGGATTGACGGCTCGGGAGGGTCTGCCCAGAGGACGCCGGCTCGCTCGCCTTAAATCACTCGGAGAGGCTCTAACTCAACGCACGCACCAGCGGGCCTCGGAACCAGAAGTGCCGGAAGCCGAATGTGGCTGTCGGGGTCCGGGGGGCTAGAGAGGGGGACACGACGTCCACGGCACGGTCGTTTGGGCGAGACGTTTTAACCTCGGAGACACAAACTACGTCCACGGTTTGCGTCCATCGCCGGGCGTCTTCCGAGGAACGCGTGAAGGCAGCCGGCCGGTTTCCAACGGAGCAGGGCGCCGGTGATGGATCAAGGCGTCTTGTCTTCAAGGCTTTTTTTCGGGCGCTGTAATTAAACGATTGACTTATTTATCAGTAAATTAATTAACTGGAACGTCGTTACCTCCCAACAGGAAGTTAGTGAGTGATTCATCCGAACCAGATACGGATCTAAACTGTCGAGTTATTTTTAAAAACCGGCATCAGTCAATTTAATAATTATCAGCAGCATTTATTTTCAAACAAGCCCCGCCCCCCTCCACCCAGCACCTTGTTCTTTATTTTCCCGCTTTCATTTGAAAGAAGAGAGAGAGCTTCTTGTTTGTTTGATTGCCTGCTGTCGCTCGACCTTTTCTACGACTCATCCAGGAGTTCACGTCCATCTAAATCTCATTTACAGCCTCGTAATTACGGAACGGCTGGATAATGTTCCATCTCAGCGCCGTTTGCTTTTCCGTGTGGACAAATAACCGGAAATGGAGAAGAGCACGCGTATTGTCTCTGTCCCCTGTTTCTGCCCCCCCCCCCCCAACCAAGGGAACCGACCAAGCGAACCGACCAAGCGAACCGACAAAGCGAACCAACCAAGCGAACCAACCAAGCAACCCAACAAAGCGACCCAACAAAGCGACCCAACCAAGTGAACCAACCAAGCGAACCAACCAAGCGAACCAACCAAGCGAACCAACCAAGCGAACCAACCAAGCGAACCAACCAAGAGAACCAACCAAGCGAACCAACCAAGCGAACCAACCAAGCGAACCAACCAAGCGAACCAACAAAGCGAACCAACCAAGCGAACCAACAAAGCGAACCAACAAAGGGAACCAACCAAGCAAACCAACCAAGTGAACCAACCAAGCAAATCAACCAAGGGAACCAACCAAGCACCGTTTATGTAAATAGTGACGCTATATTCTCTGGTTCACCTGGAAGGTGAGGATTTGTTTCCTTCATATGGAATCAGCATCTGACTTCTGGCGGCTCAAAGACCTTCAGAGACCCTACAGATCATGAATTGATTAATCGTGCCGATCAAGACTGAGGGCTGATTATTCATCCGGCGAGGTTGATGGGCGGGTCGGTTCCGAGTAGCCGCATCCCAGCTTGGACTCGGTTGGAGACTTCAGTTGAGCTTTTTTGTGTTCTCTAACATAATCTGTCCTCTTGGTCTTTAGATGAACGTCCCTGTCCTCCCACTTCCTGCCTCCATCCATCTCCTAGTCTCCACCCGCCCCGGCCAGCTTGCAAACGCACTCGGCTGGCCGTCACGATGACAAATCAGCCCAAATATTTATGTCCATCGAGTTCCCCTTCTGCTCCGTCCACCAAACCCACTGTGGACAAACACCGGCGGCCATTAGTGTCTGCGTTCAGCCGGGTTTACGGTCGCCAGAAGAGCCGTGTAAACATAACAGGTGTTCAGGTGCGTTTGTGCGGACCTTGTGGTCGACCCGCTCTCTTTTTGTCTCCGGTCCTAAACAACAATCCGAACGTCACGTTTGGGACGACCATGAGGACGACATGGATGTTTAACACACCGCCGGTGTTTAATTAATAACGACGGTACAGAAACGTTACAACGTGATGATTTCTCCCTTTCAACTTTCTCTTCTGTTAAAAAAAAAGCCTTAAAATGAAATCTTTAAAAAATAAATAAATAAAAATCGTTTCTGGGTCATGCGCTCGCCTTGTTTTCCATCGCACATGTTGATCTAAACGGTTCTGATTCGTGACTAATTATCGATCCCACAGTGCAAATTCTTTTCTTTTCTTTTTTACAAATGTAAATTAATACGACGGCAAAAATAAATAATCCAAAGAGCTCCGTAATTCCAGCGTTTTACAGTCGAGCTTTGGTGAGAACAAGCCGTCTTACTTTCTGACACAAATAAGCCATTCTCAGTTCATTTCTCGATTCGGAATGACGCATTCCAGACCTGACACCGCGTCCTCTTTATGTGACCCCCCCCCCGGCGTTCCAGGGCTGCGACATGTCCCCGTCCTATCGCTGCATTCTGGGAAAGACGTGGCCATTATTGTAAGTCTGCTGCTCCGTCCCGTCCCCCCCACAGGGGGGGGTGTTAACGGTAGTCGTCCAGAACCTTGCAGTAACCCCCCCCACCCCGTCCAGTCACCATCTCTCCAGAACCCCTGGCGCCCACTCTGTTCTTCGTCCCGAGGGATTCCTCCGGCCTTTTCTCCTTCCCCTTGGATAACTTCTGCCGGCCTTCCCGCCCGGCGTCGTGAGTAACGGGCTGCTTGTGACCCGCCCCGCCTCAGTGTGTAACATCTCAGCTTCTGACCTTAAAAAATGAAAGCAAATCGATAGGGCGGGACGCGTGAATTCCACCGCCCGGGATCCAAGCCAAGCCCGGAGGAGGAGGAGGAGGAGGAGGAGGAGGAGGAGGCCTGAAACAAACACACAAAATAGAAAGTTGAAGAGAGAGAGAGGCTTTCAATTAACCTTCAGCGCCGACAGCGGCTCGTTGCGTCTTGGCAAGGGGCGTGAGGAAGAACGCCAAAGAGGCGAGGGGCGTGAGGAAGAACGCCGAAGAGGCGAGGGGCGTCAGGAAGAACGCGGAGAGGCGAGGAGCGTCAGGAAGAACGCCGAAGAGGCGAGGGGCGTGAGGAAGAACGCCGAAGAGGCGAGGGGCGTGAGGAAGAACGCCGAAGAGGCGAGGAGCGTCAGGAAGAACGCCTCCGCGTCCAGGCTGGCGCTGCAGCTGTAAACATTCCAAAATAATTCCCGTGGGGACACTCAAGGGATTAAGATTCTTCTGTCGCGCCGCCGAGGCTGCTGGCGCGGCGTGGGGGGCGGCCAGCCGGAGGACTCAACCCGGGGGGCGGCCGGATCCCCGTCCCATTCAGGTCACAATCTAGGGGCGTTGGACGGCTGGTCCCCGGAGTGGACCGGAGGAGGCCCCAGACAGAACCGCGGCGCCGCTCGTCGTGGCGTCCGTGTGAAAACGGCCTTTCAGGTGGCGTTGGCTGTGTGGCGTGCGTGTCCGGCGCGGCGGGTGGCTGTCCATCAGTTCCACTCAGCTCAGCGTGGTAATTGGCCGTCGCCCCTGCTTCACGCTCCAGGAACCCCGGCTCTTTGTCTGAGGGGGGGGGGGGGGGCAACACGCTTAAAATAGCGTGTCAAATCAGCAACGCTCTGGCAGCCGCCGCTAACGTGTGTGTGTGGGGGGGGTGGGGGGGGCTAACTGGGTGGTATTTAGTCATTTAGTCCCCTCCTCTCTTCCCGTTCATCCATCACTCACTTTATTGCCGTGTGCATCCGCCCCTCCCCTCCCCTCCCCTCCTCTTCCTCTTCCTCTTCATTCTCCCTCCGTCTCCACTCGGGCCCACGGGGCCCGGTTCTGTCTCTGTCAGTACGTGGAGCGTTGCAGCAATAGAGATATAAATGGGCTCCGAGCCGGCCGGGGGGGGGGGGGGGGGCCTGACTGCTATGCCATAAATCTAAAATAACAGCACAACATGAGAGCTGGAGCGAGGGGGCAGAATAAGGGGGGGGTATTTAGGGCTCGGCCCGGTTTGTGTTGACATTCTGACAGACGCGTTACATTCACCCGTTCATCTGCGTTTGAGGCTTGGCACCACCTGATCAGTGGAACGGCCCCGGGGGGGGGGCAACGGTTAAATCGGCGATGAGCTTCTGAGAGCGCCGAGCTGAAACTCGAGACTTTTTTCTCCGCTGCTTCTGCCTTCTCAGAAATGTCGGTGGAATATTTGCCTCGCTGTCACACCTGAATCCTCCTGAAACTCTCCTTCCTCCTTGTTTCCCCAGCAACCCTATGCTCCTCCCCCTCACCCTATGGCTCCTCCCAGCCCCAGCCCCAACAGCTGCAGCCAGGGAGGGGCGGAGCAGCTGAGTAAGACCAACCTGTACATCCGCGGCCTTCCGCCTGGCACCACCGATCAGGACCTCATCAAACTCTGCCAACCGTAAGTGTCGACCGGGACGCGGTGGAATCGGTAGAGAGCGCGGTGGAATCGGTAGAGGATGCGGTGGAATCGGTAGAGGTTGTGGTGGAATCGGTAGAGGTCGTGGTGGAATCGGTAGAGGACGCGGTGGAATCGGTAGAGGACGCGGTGGAATCGGTAGAGGACGCGGTGGAATCGGTAGAGGATGCGGTGGAATCGGTAGAGGATGCGGTGGAATCGGTAGAGGTCGTGGTGGAATCGGTAGAGGTCATGGTGGAATCGGTAGAGGACGCGGTGGAATCGGTAGAGGACGCGGTGGAATCGGTAGAGGACGCGGTGGAATCGGTAGAGGACGCGGTGGAATCGGTAGAGGTCGTGGTGGAATCGGTAGAGGACGCGGTGGAATCTGTAGAGAGCGCGGTGGAATCGGTAGAGGACGCGGTGGAATCGGTAGAGGACGCGGTGGAATCTGTAGAGAGCGCGGTGGAATCGGTAGAGGTCGTGGTGGAATCGGTAGAGGACGCGGTGGAATCGGTAGAGGTCGTGGTGGAATCGGTAGAGGACGCGGTGGAATCGGTAGAGAGCGCGGTGGAATCGGTAGAGGATGCGGTGGAATCGGTAGAGGTCGTGGTGGAATCGGTAGAGGTCGTGGTGGAATCGGTAGAGGTCGCGGTGGACGAATCGAAAGATAAACGTAACGCCGATCGGGCCACTGAGCAGCTTGGCGGAGGTCTGAGCCCTCCCGGTGAAAGAAAGAAAGATCATCATGAGGCAACAAACAGGCAGCAACACACAAAACTACCCATAAGGCTTTGCCAAATACTCTTGATTGAGAAATCACACACACACACACACACACACACACAGCTCAATAAGGCCTAATAAAGCTCAGATTGGACCGCCTCCCCCAGGAATCACAGACCAGGACCTCATCAAGCGGCAACAAACCGTCACCGGGGCTCGTCTCCTGTGTGTGTCCGTCTGCGTCTCCCACACACACACACACACACACACACACACAAGCAGCTTTGTTCGGCTCCATTACGCTCTTTCACTTCTGGGGAAACGGGGGTCAGGATCATTATCGGAGACGAGGCCAGCGGATTGTGAAATCCGGGTCTGTCTGGTTGCGCAACCTTTTCTTGGCCCGATTTCCAGAAATGTTCCGGTCGGGTTCTGCCAATTATTCAGCGATAGGAGAGACCGGAGAGATAGGAGAGACCGGAGAGATAGGAGAGACCGGAAGATAGGAGAGACCGGAGAGATAGGAGAGACCGGAGAGATAGGAGAGACCGGAGAGATAGGAGAGATAGGAGAGACCGGAAGATAGGAGAGACCGGAGAGATAGGAGAGACCGGAAGATAGGAGAGACCGGAGAGATAGGAGAGACCGGAGAGATAGGAGAGATAGGAGAGATAGGAGAGACCGGAGAGATAGGAGAGACCGGAGAGATAGGAGAGATAGGAGAGATAGGAGAGATAGGAGAGACCGGAGAGATAGGAGAGACCGGAGAGATAGGAGAGACCGGAGAGATAGGAGAGACCGGAAGATAGGAGAGACCGGAGAGATAGGAGAGACCGGAGAGATAGGAGAGACCGGAGAGATAGGAGAGACCGGAAGATAGGAGAGACCGGAAGATAGGAGAGACCGGAGAGATAGGAGAGACCGGAAGATAGGAGAGACCGGAGAGATAGGAGAGACCGGAATATGATGGCCGGCGTGTTTGGTGACGCTCCCGGTAGCCGAGCCGTAAGTCATGCGTTATTCCTGATAGGGACCCGTCAGAATTCCACGAGCCTCGGAGTTGTGACGGTGTTGACGTTCCTTTGCTCTTCTTGCCCCCCCCCCCTCCCAAGGTGTCCCGAGGCGTGCTGTGCCAGTGGAAATCCAATACCACTGAAACTTTAATTAGCCAGACCGTGTTTCAGCGACAGGCGGGTGTCGGCGTTCCGGTCGGGACCCCGCCCCTTCCCTTTGGCGCTCAGCACCGTGAACCCCGATTAAATACGGCGTTTTTGACGGATGCGAAACTGCTGGAGCACATTCTCATTTTCATCTGAAGGAAATCGAAGTCTCTGGTTGGGAGCGTCGGAGAACGCAGCTGTCGCTTCGTCGCTATCTGAGAAGCTAACGCGCCGCCGCCGGAGCGGAGCCGGCGATTAGAGAACGCCGCTCGCGTCCCGATGGATGCCAAAGAACACTAAAGCCAGCTTCTGATCCATCGTCTTCCTCCTCATCCTCATCCTCAGAGTCGACGGTTTACGACCGGAGTTTGAACAAAAGCATCGTCGGCTCGTTCTAGTCGCTACGAATATGAAACTGATTACAGGTTTAAAACTCAACGGTGTGGTGAAAGAACTCCGGCGCCTCCTAATGGTCACGATGAAGTAAGACAAGTAGCGTTAGATCAAAGATTGATGGTCATTTATAAAAGCGACTGGATGTAATTCAGCGATCAACAGAACAACGAATTGTTTTTAAGCAATAACTGAACACGGGACCGTTTGGGTCGCCAACGCAGACCTTTCCTTCGCGACCGGCGCCACCGACGACCCGGTGGCCGCAGTAGCGCCTGAACGCCACCGGTTCTCACCGCGGTTGATGATGCATGCTGGGAGTCGTTGAATGAGCGGCTAAATGAATTTGAGATGGGTCTGCGGCGCATTCCTTGGCCTCACCGGTCGGGTCGAGGCGCCGGGCCAACCCTAAGATCCGTGCAGCAACCGAGCCCCAAGACAAGCAAACGGTCTCGCCTGATTGGTCAGGCCGCTAATGGCGCCGCCCACTCTGTAATCCACCGCCCCCGGAGAGGCACGGACTCGATGGGAGCAAATGGTTTCCTTTTTTCCGGGGCCTACACCTGGAATAACAGAACAGCGAGCGCCGCTCACTTCCTGTGAGGGAAGCGCCCCAGAGGTCCGTCGTTCCTCCTCTTCATCCCCGGCGCCCTTTCATCCTCCTCCCTTTTCCTTCTGGTTCTCCACACCGAGCCGCAGCTGTGCCGTCACGCCGGCTTACGTCTGCACGCCGTGGTCCCATCAAAGCGTCCGCGCGAGCCGAATCGAGATCTAACCGCCGCCGATTGTCCAAATAACCTTTCCTGCGTGAGCCGAGGGCGCCGGAGAACGAGAACGAGTGGAGGGCCGTAAATGAGAAGGGGAACGGAGGGGGGGGGGATCCTGGGACCCGTTGCCCGCGGCAACAACTCTCTGCGGTCTGGTTTCGGAGCTATCGGAGTTCAACAGAACCGCGATGGCGTCCTGAACCCAGATTAACCTCCAGATGAGGCGGCGGCGTCTTCCGGAGTCCCGTGCATCGGTTAAAACCCGGCCGACTCGATCCGTGCCCGACCCGGACTCAGCGGAGAGACAGTCGCAGGAATGGCCAAAATAAACTCCTCCAGATGCTGCTGAGAAGAAACATCTGCTGCTCTCTCTCTCTCTCTCTCTCTCTCTCTCCACATCCCCCTCTCTTTTCTGTCCTCCGCTGCTCTCTCTCTCTCTCTCTCTCTCTCTCCACATCCCCCTCTCTTTTCTGTCCTCGTCCTCCGCTGCTCTCTTTCTCTCTCTCTCTCTCTCTCTCTCCACATCCCCCTCTCTTTTCTGTCCTCATCCTCCGCTGCTCTCTCTCTCTCTCCCGGGCCTTTCTTCTCTCCCTTCTCTTATCTCTTCATCATGTTAATCTCCCGGACTTCTGTGCTCCAGCAGAAGTGTTTTAGTCATTTCACAGGCCGCTTCAAGCCGACTGAAACGCTCCCGCGTTCCTCCCCGAACGTTGGTCTTAAGGCCGGGCTGAGCGGCGGGGCTGATTCGGCCTCAGGCTGTTTTTTTTTTAGTATTTCCCTCCCTGTTTCTGTGTGCACGCCACAGACGATGCTGGGACAGTCATTCCCGTATTGTCGTTTTTAGCGTTTAGTTCGTGTGGATCTTCAGCCGAGTCGGGTTTTCTGGTTACTTAGCTGCATTTCACCTCAGCCTGCCTCCCAGAGCTAAAACCCAAAACCATAGCAACCGCCGTGAAACCGCGCTCCGTTTGATCGGAGCGACTCGTGAGCTCCAGCAGAGGTAGCGGCGGAAGACTGATTGACGTGAGGGACAGAACCCAGAACCCAGAGATCTCTGGAAACTCCGGCTGCAACTCCTCATCCTCGCTTCTTCCTCGCCTCTCTTCTATCCCCGTTTGCTTCCACCGGCGCTCCCTTTGATTTGACGCACGATCTGGAAAGCAGAAGCGGCACCGGCGCCGACGAGATGTGTTCATTTGTGCGTGACAGACAGCAGAGCATGGCGGTGTGGGTTTGACAGGTTGGACGCTTCCAAACAAACGGGCTAGTCTGCAAGACCGGAGAAGGGTTGTGAGCGAGAGAGAGAGAGAGAAAATAGATAAAGGGAGAGAGAGAGAACCTCCCTGCCAGCAGGGGGCGCTGACGGAAAGCTAAATAAAGGCTGTGTTTCCGGTGCTACTTTCCTGCTTTGCTAGCTAGCTAAGTAGAAAGCTTGTTTACTGCGTCGCTGATGCCTGAATGAAGAACAAATAAATACACAAATAAATACTTGACCTGTGTTTTGCTAACGTAGCGTAGCTCGTTACGTCTCAGTGGCGCAGAAGCTCGCCGATCGTATCGTACCAGTCGTATCTTGGTGGTGACTTCCTGTCGTTGCAGCGAGGCCGTCGGCCGCTAACGTCGTTTTACGTGTCTTCGGCCTTTTGTCGTATTCCGCCGGCTCAAACCGTCGTTTGCTGCGTTTCGGGGTTTTTTTCTCTTTTTTTTTTCCCCTTCTTTTAAAAATGTTCGACAAAAGCATTTTCGGCGACACTGAACCCGATCTGTGTTGCTTTGACAGACGTTCATGATGAGGAAGGATTCGCCGTTTCGTCGGTGGTGACGCTCACCTGCAGGAGCGGTTTACCTGATGGAGACCCCCCCTAAAACCTTCTGTCATTAACATCCCCTAATGCCATGATTCATGCTTGAAGTTTAGCTCCGCCTATAAATCGTGAACGCTTGCTGAAACTTTTAAATCCCCCTCCACTTTTCCTTCATGAATTAGCCGCCTGCAGCCCGGCGGCCATCTTTCTGCTGCCGGCTATGATCTAATCCATTATGCAGCGAGATGGGAAACTTCGAATGGCTCTAATCAACTTGTCATCCTTTCCATTTACCAGGTGAAATAAATGTTCGTAGAAAGAGACCACGTCTCCGGAGAAACCCGAATCCGGAGCGACGACGCGTTCGTGGGAATATCTGTGACGGTCGTCCGGCAGCGTCTTTGTGACGTTTGACAAAATGGAATGTTTCAGAAAAAATGAAACCTAGGCTGCTTCCCACATTGACAGACTTTAAAGAACTGGAAGTCAGCGTTCTTCCATTTACCGTAAACAAACGGGAGAACGCCAGCGCCTAAGAGAGCAAGAAGGAAATTCTGGCAAGGAAAACGCAAGGCACCGGCGTGCCAAAAAGGAATTATCCAATTTGTTGAAGCTTTTTTGATTAATTGCTGCGTCTCTTTGCCAAAGCAATGTTTTGATAATTATATTATAATGCCAGTATAATTTAGGCCCCATTATCCTTTTGACATAAGTGTTGGAATACTTCTCCAGAAGTATGGAATGCTTTTCCAGACTGTCACCCCGGAGCTATTTCAGTCACTTCCAGCTTGTCTGTTAGGACTTTGAGGATACGTTTCCCCTCCTGTTAATTCCGTTTCTTTTCTCACTTTCTTTGTTATTTCCTAGACTTTCATCAAGCCATCTTATTTTAGCCACCAGACGTCTCTCTTTTTTTTTTACACGCGTCTAAAAATAGATCCCTTATTTGTGAAAGCTCGGTATCCTGTGCCGCTCTCTCTGCATTTGGTCCGTCCCGCTTCCTACTGTCATGACGCTCCTTCCTCTGGGACTCTTTATGTCTTCCCGTCTCCGCTGGCCTGGCAGCACGACTGATCTTGAAGGGCTTGGTGTGATGCTTAAACGTTCCCAGTTGATTAGGTGCCACAAAAAGATTTTAAATTTAGAATGCAAATTGAAACATTAATTCAATTGTTCTTCCGGTCCGGGTCCGGTTTGTGGGTTGCTAAGCAGAGAAGTCCTAACCTCCCTCTTCCCGGCCGCCTCCAGTGTGTCCTGGGTCTACCCCGGGGTCTCCTCCCAGTGGAACATGTCTGGAATGCCTCCCCAGGCTCGTTTCCTCCGGTCATCGCCCAACACCGCAACAGACCGGTTTGGCATTCTCCTATCACTATCCCACTCTGCTCTACCGTTAACTCCTCGCTGACCTGAAGTGAACAATCCATTCTTTCCTAACTGGGAACCCCGACCTGAGACGGATTCACTGGTGCTGCATGCTGAGATGAACAGGACCACATCATCTGCAAAAAGTGAAACGCCTTTACCGACCTGGAAGACTCTGCCCCTCGGTTCACCGAGAAATACGCATATCCATAGACGTTTACATTTTGCATTCAGAACTCTCTTTCTTTTTCATGCTCTAAACTCTAAAGCATCTGAGCTTCTCCTTTCTGGAAAACATGGAGGACCCTTCCGCACTCGTACTGAAGCTGAAAACATGGATTCCCTTTTAACAACTTCATCTGTCCAACTTGTGACCGCGGTGGGAGCAGCGTGAGAAGAACACTCGTTCCTCTTCACCTTCAGTTCTATATTTTGCTTATTGTTTTGCATAAAAGCCTACAAGAGGTGATAAGTTGAAGTTCTTATTCGCTACAGTGCGCTGTTCACACCTGCCCCCCCCCCCCCACTGGTGCTCTCAAGGTGCCGAACACGCCTGAAGCAGTTTCTGAGCTTCAGCTAAACACAGCAGAGCAGTTCAGCGATGCCCGACCTCTTCCGGTGTTCACTTCTCTGCTCTTTCTTTCATCCAACGGTGGGAAGCAGGTTCTCGTCGTTAAGCCTCCACAGGTCCGATCCCACGCCCCCCCATTGGCCCCTCCCTATTGTAGGCTGGCGTGGCCCCTTTCTCCAGGGGTTGGAGAAACCGGTTTTGCAGCTGCGCGTTGTCCCGGTGCAACACTTGGGTGGTCCGTCCATCCGTTCCTTAACCGTGAACCAGAACCACCACAGCGACGGGTCGCGGTTCTGGCTCGCTCTCTTTCTGCACACACACAGCGAGCAGCCGCTTCGGCCCGAGTTTGGATGACGTTTCATCCTGTAAGAGAGAAGCACGGAAGCCCTTCCTGCAGTCGAGCTTTTAGCTTCGGTTTCATCACGGCGACCCGGAAGCCTCTGAACGGACCCGCCTCACATCCACCACGATTTGTACGTTCATAAGCCTAAAATAACCCACAAAGCCTGGGGGTGTGTGTGTGTGGGGGGGGAGAAAAGAAATGCAAGAGGTGGAAAAAGAAAAAGGGGACGGTTTAGGAAAGAAGTGGAGAGGATTGGGAAGAGAGAGAGAGAGAGAGAGACCTTTGGCGGGGAAGTCGGAGAGAGCGCAGGAGTGGAGGATAAGATTTGTGAGGATGGGGGGGGGCCGGTGGAGTCAGAGATAAGAGGCTGGGAGAGTGATTGAAATAGGATTAGTGGAGACAGGCTCCGGTGTTAAACCTGGGCCCGCCTCTGTCACATCAAAGCCCCCCAGGCCCGGCTGGCAGGCGGGTCGCCCCCAGCCACACACACACACACACACACACCCTCCACCCGCTCCCACTATGTCCTTCTTGTGGACACTAAAGCTGCCTCCTTCCACCTGGCCGCGCCGTCTTTGTAGCGTGGATTTGGATGAGCCGTTTTTAACATTTAATGAGGCGAGCGGTGATGAGTTGGCGTTGGAGAGCTCCTGCCTCCTGCTTCCCCGGCGTCCAAACAAAGTTTTCATCAGAACTTTCCCCGCCATTTGTGCCAAAAATCACAGAGCTTTGTAAACTGCTTCCCGGACTGAAACACCTGCGTGGAAATACACAGGTAGGCCTTCAGGAGGAAGCCTGAAGGCCTACCTGGCTTTCATGTCAGGCCAGGAAAAGCCAATCTCAGAGGGACCGTGTGAGATAAGAGATAAGAGTCCGGGTTTACGGTCTATTCGGTGCTTGATTGTTTCGTTGACTTTCTCTCCATCTCTCCAGGTCATAAATAAAAACATCGGTGTTTTTATGAAGTCTCAGCCGAATCTGAAATAACCGGCTCTGCAGGCGCTCTAATCAAACGCACCCTCCCCGCTCATCTTACGTCTCAGTGTGATCAGAACGCCGGTTCTGTTCTGCTGCAGCAGATTATGGATCCCCATAGCTAAAACGGGCTGATTGGTGTGTGTGTGTGCGTGCGTGCGTGTTTGGGGGGGGGGGGGGGGGGGCTGGTAGTTTTCCTCTTGGTGCTCATCAGTTCATATCCAGCACCCGCCCCACCGCAGCATGCAGTAAATAGAGACTCCGCCACGCGTTGAGAAATGGTACAATTATCCCCTGCTGGTGAAATATGGGTCGGGACGCACCACTGCTTCTTCCCTACAGTGTGCGTGTGTGTGTGCGTGTGTGTGTGTGTGTGTCTGTGTAAATTGCTGTCTTTTCTCAGTTCGCTCGTCGTGATGTGCACACATCGGGAAATTGAGATTGAACACGCCGGGAATTGTTCTCTCTCTTATATTTACGCACAGGCCTGCGTTTATCACGTGCACGCGTGTCGCAGCGGGGGGGGCGTTCACACACGCGAGCGCATGCGGAACGCATATGTTGATCTGCAACACGCAACGTGGAAGAGAGCGAACATGCAGGGTGGCAAAGTGGTTAGCGCTGCCGCCTCACAGCAAGAAGGCCATGGGCTGGGATCTGTGCACCGACGTTCCAGCGGAACTTCCGGGATTGTTCTCGGCGCTCCGGTTCCTCCAGGCCTTTAGGAAACACTCGGCGACCTCGGCAACCTCCCGTGATTTCTCTTTCCGGTGGCGTCCGTCATTTGGGCCGCTTCGACTAGCTAGCCGCGGCTAAATGGAAGAAAATATTTAACTTCAACTTCTCCGTCCTCACAGGTTCGGGAAAATCGTGTCGACGAAGGCCATCCTGGATAAGAACACCAACCAATGCAAAGGTAAGACACCATTTTGTTTTCTGACGCTTGCTATCGGTCTTTGGCGTTTGGCAGCAAGCGATCCGAGGCCCGGCGAAAGTTCAGCCGCCAGCGAGGACTCCTGGCGCTGGAAATGAGCCGTGTAGCGAGGCGCTGGCGGAACACCGGGACGGTGTCGCCAGGATACAGAGGGCGGCCTCAGGCCTTCCTCGTCTCCTCTTCAGTTTCCTGTTTCTGCAAAAAGGCCCATTAGCGATGACATCGGTGACTCACTCATGAGTGCGCACGTTCACATGCATGAATGTGCACGCATACCGAACCCATTAAAGGGCTAATAAGCTAGCTGGGCGTCGATAAACTTTAATTACCCTCATTGTCACATTCACGGCCTTCTCCGGGCGTTCGTCCCTCCCCTTTTTCGCAGCGCCATTACAAACATTCCGACTTTCCGAGCATCCGACCACTCCGGTTGTCGGGACTGGAGGAGACGCATCCGGGGACCAGAGGTTCTGCTGATTTACGGCGTGCTGCGCTTTAAACGGGGGCTTGAACTCGGCGCCTCCTGAATACTAAATCAGTTTCCTCTGCTTGCACGCCGTTTAACGACCTGCCAGGAGTTCCACCATTCCGACCTGCCGCATCCCGTTTTCTTTCCTAACGGAGAAGTGGGGGTCGTATTTCACAGAAGCAGATTCCTCGGGGGCGGATTGTAGCATCGCAGGAAGCGCGAGGCGAAGCGTTCCAGCAGGCCTGTTTCTGATGTGTGTGAGGTACGGTGGCGTGGGGGGGGGGGGGGGGGGGCGTGTTTCAGCCGTTATTGGTTTCTCATTAGAGGACTGACGTAGAAACATTTCTCTGTGTTCCACGCCGCTCCGGCACAATTAAGGATTCTATTTGCCCGTTGAAAGTGAATTATGTGCAGATGAGAATCTCGTTCCATCGGGGGGGGGGCGGACGCCCCCCCGTTTCTAGTCAGCCGCCCTCGCTAAACGTGCACATTCCCTGAGAACCCCTCCCTGAATGCGTTCTGTCTGCACGCCGTCCAGAGCGTGAACGCAAGCCCAGCGCTGACCTTTGGCCCCGCCCCCTACTTCCTGTGCTGTTTTTGCATGCGCCGCGGCCGTCACGCGAAGGCGTGTGCGTTTACTTTTAATTGCACGGCGGTCGGGATGGGATGGAATCCGGGAGCTGCGGAATCAGAGGCTGAAGTTTCCCATGGGAATTCCGGCGTCATTGGTAATTTGGGAATGTCCAAACGTGGAATGTCTTCCAAGCCGGCGTTCTCCTCCAATCCATCCCAGCGCTCCCACGCTTGTCTTGTTGACGGATGTCTCTGAGGACACAGGTGGGGGAGGGGGGGGGGGGGCATGCCTTCCGCTGACCTGCCAAAGCTCGGGCCCCTTGCTCGTCCCTGACTGATGGCGTTCCTTTGATTAGTTAAGGAAGGCATGAATCATAGCTCCAACGGGGGGGGGGGCGTTTTGTCTTTGTCACCTGGTTTATTGATCTGGCCTCGGATCAGGTGTCCTGCTCATCGTCTCGCCTCTCTCTGCCCGGACCGGGATGGGAATGTTAGCTTATTCCGAACCGGAGCTCAAACGGGGGGGGGGGGGGGTGTGTGCTTGGAATGGCAGCCTCCCGGCATTCTCTGAATGATGTCGGGTGTTTTAAGTGAAAGTGTGTGTGTGTGTGTGTGTGTGTTCACAACATTTAGAGATAAATATTCTTTAATTGTCTGAACCTTTTCACATTTTATTTTGAGCGACATTTAAGTCGATTCTTATCCCAGCAGAGAGCTTAGAGGTCATGATCAACACGCACACACACAAACACACACACAAACACACACACGCACACACACACACGCACAAACACACACACGCACACACGCACACACACACACACACACACACGCACACACACACGCACACACACACGCACACACACACGTTCTAAATGGTGTCATGCTGAATTTAAAGCTGAAGATGCGAGCGAGGCCATATGGCGCCGCGCTGTAGCTAATGAGGAGGAGTTATGAATTAATTAAGGAACGACAGGAAGAAAGAAGAAGGAATGCAGAGACGGAGAGGAAGTCATGACTCCGACATACTCAAATATCCTGCCTGTACTCATGCTACTAAATGACCCGTTAGCATCGGGGATGCTAACGGGTTCATCCCGAACATCAAATTGAATTCTGCAGGATATAATATTTGTATGAGGGATAGTATTTGGTCTGACCCGAAGTCGAGGCTTTATTAGGCAATGTTTAAAACACAGCGCTGCAGATGTTTCTGTGTAATCCTTCAGGTCAGAGAAAGACTTACGACCCCCCCCGACCCCCCTCTTGTTTACTCACACGCCCACCGGTGTACGCACACAAACAAGAAAACTAGAGGTCGTACACAAACGTGTGTACAAACCCAGTCAACACATTCACGCACACGCAGCATGGTTTAATGTCAGCGGAGCGCTGGTTACCGGGGAGGAGGAGGAGGAGGAGGAGGAGGGAGGAGGAAGGAGGAGGAGGGAGGAGGACAGAGGAGGGAGGAGGAGGAGGAGGACAGAGGAGGACGGAGGAGGACAGAGGAGGGAGGAGGAGGAGGAGGAGGAGTGAGGAGGACGGAGGAGGGAGGAGGAGGAGGAGGAGGAGGAGGAGGAGGACAGAGGAGGGAGGAGGAGGAGGACGGAGGAGGACGGAGGAGGAGGACGGAGGAGGACGGAGGAGGACGGAGGAGGTCGGAGGGGGACGGAGGAGGACAGAGGAGGAGCCTGCTCCCAGCGAGGATGCTCTCCTCTGGGTTTGGAAGGCGGTCTGGACTCAGTTAGGATGCCATCTCGCTATTTAAATGTTCTGTGCCCCCCCCCCACCTGGGGCCGCGGTGGGGGGGGGCACGTTTATTTAGCGATTCCCTTCTTGGCCTTTTCCCCGTTACATAAATCAAAAGGATAATTCCTGCTCTGTTTATTTATAAATGTAATATTTAATCAAATCTTTGTTGGTTCAAATTTAGTTTTTACATCGTTTTCAAGGCAAAAAATAGAATCAAATTAAGACATTAGAACGTCTTGCCCTTAATGTTGTCTTTAAAACCCTTATTTTGAAGTAATCATTTGTTATTGGGCTGGCGAGGAGGAGGACCTCGGTGGCCTTCATCATCCTGACGGTCTTTATTGATTGATTCTTTATTGATTGATTCTTTATTGATTGATTACAGCCTTTAGTGACGGCGACGCCGGACGCTGCAGTCGACGCGCCATGAATCAGAAGAATCTTATTACAAGAACTGTTCTGCATATTTGTCCATGGAGGGGGGGGGGGGGCGTCCATGGGGGCCGTCTATCTCCCCCATTAACCGTGATTACTTTTATACATGCAAAGTAGCAAGCATTAACATGCTTGTAACCGTGGTGATTAATCACCCGTGTGCAACAACGCCGCTTCTTGGCGACTCGCGGGGACGTGAACAATCCCGCCGTTTGGGCCGCACGGCGCCGTAATGCTCGCCGACTCGTCGTTGATTCATTATCCACACTCAGACGTTATTATTCCGTCGTACGCGGCGGGAAAACGGACAGGAAACCCGGAACAATCCCGACTATTAGCGGATAAAGGGTCGTAATTAGGATTAGCATAATGATGCAGGGATGATTGATCCGTCGATGCAGGCGTTGTAATGAGCCCCTTATCTCCTGCCTCTGCTGAGGAGCATCTACTGTACTCCTAGACCTCCGTGGGGGGGGGGGGGGGGGCAGACATTTATTCAGTGGAACCGACACGGTGCCGTCCTGCAGCGGCCGGCTGAAGACGGGCCTTTTATCTCGACAGACGCCCTATTAGAGCCCGACGAGGAAATATGATCCGGCAGCAGTAAGCGTGTGTGTGTGTGTGTGTGTGCGTGCGTGTGTGTGCGTGTGCGTGTGCGTGTGCGTGCGTGTTATTTAAGTGTGTGAGGTGTGATGTCACACAGACACAGTTCCAGTGGAGGTAGATATTTTAATATCAATCTATCAACAATTTAAAACGTATTTAAACCAAACTGAATTTGTGTCGAGGGTTAGCATGCTAGGCTAACCAGCTAATTGCACCTGGTACTGGCTGAGAATGACCAATCAATGGACTTTGAACTTGGACATCTTAAACCGGTACGTAACCGTCGCCGTCGGTAACCGTCGCCGTCGGTAACCGTTGAAGCAGCGACCCGCGTCCTCGGAGCTGGGAATCTCACACGACCCGGATCGACCGGAGACGCCTCCACGTCCCTCCTCTGCTCCGAAGCCGGCCTTGAACGGCCCCCGGATCAAAGGTCCACATTACGCCTCGCTAAAGGCAAGCGTTCTGGATCCATAACCGGAGGCAGCAGACCCCAAACGACCCCCCCCCCCCCCCTTTCCACACATTCTTTCCCTCCGGCGATCCACAGCTGTCTGAATCTAGGTCAGCGTTCCCTGAAATCCGTCCCGCTTCAAGTGTGACGCTTCTAACTGGGGGGGGGGTCCAAGAATTGATCGTTCTGATCGGCCTCAACCAGGCATGTTGTCGACATGAGCGGAGACTGCGTTGAGGGAGCCGGACCGATGGGATCACCTCCGTTCAGGAAGTGTGCCGCGCTCGCCCTTATTTGGAGACATCGAGCCCAAAGTTTGTGAACTTCTGTCTTCATCCAAGGGAAATTTATTTAAAAGGCCAGAAGGCAGTCGGTGAGTGGAAAGAGGAAAAGAATCGGCTTCTTTAGTCACAAGACTGAAAGCCGTGCGGATCCATTTGAGACGGGAGACGCGGGGACGCCGAACCGAGGTGGACGACGGTCCAAAGTTATTGACCAGAGATAATCTTTGGACGTCTTTCTTAATTGATTTTATTCGGTCTGTGCCCATCATGAACTAAAGGTCTCTCTCACACACACACACACACACACACAGAAGTGAGTCATCTACATTTGTGTGTCCACAACTAACATCTTTAAATGGGTCGGCGCCGTCCAGCGTCTCTGACCTCTGACCTGTCCCCCGGATGTCGCTGCGATCCCGAGATTCCGAAGATAAATCCGTCGTTTTTAAACTTTAAAAGAAGATTTATTATATTTTTACTTTTGCCTGTATAGACTGTAAATAGGCGGCGCGGCGGCGTAGTGGTTAGCGCTGTTGCGGATCAGAGGGCGGCGCCATATTGTAATTAACACAGGTGTGACCCCCCCCCCCGTCTCCGATACA
>NC_090909.1:756983-794647 GCF_040956055.1 Brachionichthys hirsutus | reverse complement strand
TGTGAATGAAGCTTTTCCGTTGACCCCCCCGCCCCCCCATTCCGTTCCATTGTCAGCCGCTAACAGGTTAGCCCACAGCTTCCCTTCCTCTCCTCCGTCCTCCCTCGCTTTCTCCTCATATAGCCCTCAGACTCCTCTCTCATTCTTCCTCCTTCTCTCTGTCTGACTCTTCATCGGCGTACTTGTTTAGCGGCGCGCCCGTTTAGCGACGGACTCGTTTAACGGCGTACTCGTTTAACGACATGCTCGTTTAACGGCGTACTTGTTTAGCGGCGTGCCCGTTTAGCGACGGACTCGTTTAACGGCGTACTCGTTTAACGACATGCTCGTTTAACGGCGTACTCGTTTAGCGGCGTGCCCGTTTAGCGATGGACTCGTTTAACGGCGTGCCCGTTTGGCGATAGACTCGTTTAACGGCGTACTCGTTTAACGGCGTGCTCGTTTAACGGCGTACTCGTTTAGCGGCGTGCCCGTTTAGCGATGGACTCGTTTAACGGCGTGTCCGTTTAGCGATAGACTCGTTTAACGGCGTACTCGTTTAACGGCGTACTCGTTTAGCGGCGTGCTCGTTTAACGGCGTACTCGTTTAACGGCGTGCTCGTTTAGCGGCGTGCTCGTTTAACGGCGTACTCGTTTAACGGCGTACTCGTTTAACGGCGTACTCGTTTAGCGGCGTGCTCGTTTAGCGGCGTACTCGTTTAACGGCGTACTCGTTTAACGGCGTACTCGTTTAACGGCGTACTCGTTTAACGGCGTGCTCGTTTAGCGGCGTGCTCGTTTAGCGATGGACTCGTTTAACGGCGTGCTCGTTTAGCGGCGTGCTCGTTTAACGGCGTGCTCGTTTAGCGGCGTGCTCGTTTAGCGATGGACTCGTTTAACGGCGTGCCCGTTTAGCGATGGACTCGTTTAACGGCGTGCCCGTTTAGCGACGGGGTCTTCAGAACGTGACTGTATTTAATTGAGTTATAGTATTCTAATGAGATATTTTAGGCCGGGCCTTTTTGTACACTCTTTTATTTTATTTTATTAGCATGTAGCTGTAGCACCTTTTTCAGAACTTCGCACCGATTACTGGTTACACATATATAAAAGGAAACCTGATGCTTTGGCTGCGTTTTCACCTTTCAGAGGTTCCACATCCAACGAGGACATCTTATCCCGCCTGTGAGGTGAAACTCTGGGCAAAGAAACGAGCAAATTACAATCGTTACCCGTTTTTATTAAACTCCCCCACAGGAAGCATTTACTCGGTCGCAGCGAGGTAAAGCCTGAAGTTAAAAAGCGCTGGTGTAACTTGAACCCCCCCCCCCCCCCCCCCCCACCGAGCTCAGCATTCCACGGCGTTCCTCTGTCTTTGTGCTGAGGCGAGACTCTGGATCACATTAAGCTTGCGTGCGTCTCCGTGTGAATGCAGCAGAGCCTCTCTGACAGGCGGCGTCTGCACGGTTTGTTCTTCAACGGGCCGCGCTCGCGTGCACGCAGCGCCCTCTGGGTCACGCGTGTGCACGAGTGCGGATGCAGGCTTAGACAGCGAGAGGAGGAGGAGGAGGAGGAGGAGGAGGACGCTGTCATGACGGGATGAAAGAGCAACAACGAGTTTCATCTCCCAAAAACACGCCAAACGGGGGGAGATTTCCTGATTGGTAATCAATGAAGCACAAACCCGATCAGATCCACTTATTGATCTGGGAGCGTCGTTCTCCCATCCCTCTGTTTTCACGGCTTGTATGTTTGTGGTCACTCCCCCCTCCCGCCTCCTGCTCCTCCTCCTCCTGTTTGCACCGCGCCTCCTGCAGGTACTCATACGTGTTCCCCCTTTGGCTCCTCCTCCAGGGTGCAGTGATCACGCCAGGCATGGATCACACGATGTCCATGCAGCCTGCCAGTATGATGGGCCCGATCACCCAGCAGATGAACCATCTGTCCCTGGGCACGACAGGAAGCGTGAGTACCCGCCCCCCCCCCCCCCCCCAACGACTCGCACAACACACGCCAGCCTCGTTATCACAACCGGAACGTAATGAACTCGATACCTCTGGGTTCTCACGCCAGCGTGCTAGCGGCGCCGTCCGACGCTGGAGGCGGGCTCAGAAAATATTGTTTGTTTAGATCAGAAACAAACACGTTGAGAAAGGGGCGGAGCTTACGTTTCCTGTACAGTCAGGCTGTTGCCACATGCGTTCTGCCCCGTTGTTGCTTTTACCCCGTGTGCCGTCGCTGCCGGAAACGGAGAACGCTCTGCTCCCGCCTCCCTCGCCGTCCAGATCACACGTCAGGATCACTTCCTGCCCTCACCCAGATGCCCCGGGGGCAGGCGGGTGTGTGTGTGTGTGTGTGTGTGTTTAGCACACCACCCATGTGCTTCCAGGTGAGCTGTCAGGGGCTGTGACTCCATGTTGGCTTTGTCATTGCTTTGAGTTTAGTTACGCCCACTTCCTGTCGTTGCTTTGAGTTTAGTTACGCCCACTTCCTGTCGGTGCTTTGAGTTTAGTTACGCCCACTTCCTGTCGTTGCTTTGAGTTTAGTTACGCCCACTTCCTGTCGGTGCTTTGAGTTTAGTTACGCCCACTTCCTGTCGGTGCTTTGAGTTTAGTTACGCCCACTTCCTGTCGGTGCTTTGAGTTTAGTTACGCCCACTTCCTGTCGGTGCTTTGAGTTTAGTTACGCCCACTTCCTGTCGCCGCACGCTGTCTGACATGACAAGCGGTGACCTCCCCTCTTTGTTGTCCATCCCATTCCTGTCTTCCTGTCGTAGCGTGTAGAACCTACATCTCTGTTGTCATGGTGACGGCTCTGATTGACAGCTCCGCTGTTGGCTGCAGACAGATTTGTGTGAAGCGCCTTCCTCTCTATTTCCCTCGGTTCTCTGTTGGTACGTCTCAGGACGGGTGTTTTTCTGCGTCTCCATGGCGATGCGCGGCTATATTTAACCTTTGCTCAGCGCCGGCGGTCGACTGAACAACGCTCGCTTCTGTTGTAGCGTCTCCGCACGTCGGCATGGCGATCCTGTGTTCTAATGACATCAGCTTGACACTCCAACCTTTACCTGACATTCCGAATCCTGATTATAAAGAAAATGAAAATTTGTTCACGCGTCGTCGTCTTTCTAGTATTTCAGACCAGAGCTGAACCGATCGATCATTTCGTCAATAACGATGCATCAAATAGGGGGCGAAAGGAGCTCAGCACATGCTAATATTAGCAGCTAACACGACTATAAACCTCGTCAGATGGGCACCTGGTGTCGCTTAAATACCTGAGAGCGGCTTTGAGAGACCAAACGCCGTCGTCCTCCCGCCGGCCTTTAGCTGCGTTTTGGTTCATTGATCAACCTTTAGATCGGTTCAATAAACCAAACGACAGGCTGCGTTCGGATCCACTAGCATGCTACGCTACGTTTTAGTCATTCCCGTTAGTCATGGCGACGGAGCGGCAGCATTGCGGACGGACGTTATTCCAGAGTTACAGGTGACTTTAGGAATATTATCTCGTTAGACCCGGTTAGACCCAGTTAGGCCCGGTTAGACCCAGTAAGACTCGGTTAGACCCAGTTAGACCCGGTTAGACCCAGTAAGACCCAGTTAGACCCGGTTAGACCCAGTTAGGCCCGGTTAGGCCCGGTTAGACTCGGTTAGACCCAGTTAGACTCGGTTAGACCCAGTTAGACCCGGTTAGACCCAGTTAGGCCCGGTTAGACCCAGTTAGGCCCGGTTAGACCCAGTTAGACCCGGTTAGGCCCGGTTAGACCCGGTTAGGCCCGGTTAGACTCGGTTAGACCCGGTTAGGCCCGGTTAGACCCAGTTAGACCCGGTTAGACCCAGTTAGGCCCGGTTAAACCTGGTTCAACCCGGGATACGCCCACCGGAAAAAACAGCAGGATGGCGAGGAGAGGTGGAGAGACAGCCTGGTGGCTTCGATCTGGGATTATCTCAGATCGAAGTCTCGAGGTCGTCTTCTGTCTCACACACAGACACACACAGACACACACAGACACACACAGACACACACACACATTCTCGTGCATGGTCCCGACACAGACCGCCGGACAGAGAGTCTTTTTATGCCTTCATGAAGGGGAAGCAGATGCCTGTAGAATGGCCATCATGGAGGGAGGGGGGGGGGGGGGCACAGACCTCCTGCTTCCCCCCCTCCCTCCCATCATTCCCGTTTTTATTTGATCCTCCTCCTGACTCATTTGTCGGCCTGTGAAGTTTTGGGCGAGTCTTCCTCCTCTAACTCCTCCGTCTGCCTCCCGTGCGTCTCCTCCTGGGTTCACACGTTCCGTCAGCGCCCCCCAAAGGAGGCCGGGCGCACTGCAGCCTCTTGTTAGCAGCAGGGGGATGCCGTCCAGGGAGGCGTGTTGCTGGTGTGTGTGTGCGTGCACATTCTGACGTGTGTCTCTTGTGTTTGTGCTTCAGTACATGACAGCCGCCGCCGCCGCCGCCGCGCCTATGCAAGGGGCCTACATTCCCCAGTACACGCCGGTGCCTCCAACGGCCGTCCCTGTCGAAGTAAGAGCCTCAAACACGCACACGCCCACCTGGGGCGATGACATCATCGCTCGCTCACGCCCACCTGGGGCGATGACATCATCGCTCGCTCACGCCCACCTGGGGCGATGACATCATCGCTCGCTCACACCTCTGTGCTCACCTGAAGGTTGAAGCACGGCGCCGGCCGCGCGGCTTCCTCGGCCGCCGTCTGAGCTTCAGTCGGTTCCGCTCGAGGAGTGATGAAGGCGGCCCGGCGGGCTGGCGGGTGGGAGTGGGGCGGGGGGGGGGGCGGGGGGGGGGCGGCTGTCAGGAGCGTTCAGATGGACTGGAAGTCGGGTCTCGATGACGGGAGCTGAAGTGAGACGCAGTGACGGTCCAAACCAGAGGGGGGGCTGGAACACGCTCGCATCCGTCAGCCACGGCGCTCCGGGTAGCCCGGCGGCGGCGTTCCTGCTGACAGACCCATTAGTCGCCCCCCCCCTCCCATTTAGAGGGTGCCAGAAACGTCACGGTGAAGGAGCGGGACGGAGGAGAGGGATGTGGTGGTGGCTCGGCCCGCGGGGGGGCGGGGCTGATGTATGGACGAGACGCTCCATTCTTGAAAGCTTGTTAAAGGTGATTGAGCGGCGGCGCCGGGCCACACCCAGAATGCTAACGTCAGTTTTGTGTGCGTTTGATTCGCTCGCCCTCACCCCCCCCCCCCCGCGTGTCCTCAGGGAGTGGTGACGGACGCCTCCCCCCAGGCGGTGGCCCCCTCGTCTCAGGAGGTGAGTGGACAGCAGCAACAGATCCAGGTGGACGGCGCTGCCGACCACGCCTACTCGTACCAGTCCAAGTAAGTCCCTAACCCCCCCCACTAGCATTGCGTAGCTAATCGCTAACCGGCCGCGCTGGTTTCCTGTAATCTGGACGCCGTCGACTTCCCTCCTCTCTCCTCTCTCCTCTCTCCCCTCTCCTCTCTTCTCCTCCCTCCTCCTCTCTCCTCTCTCCCCTCTCCTCCCTCCTCTCTCCTCCCTCCTCTCTCCTCTCTCCCCTCTCCTCTCTTCTCCTCCCTCCTCCTCTCTCCTCTCTCCTCTCTCCTCTCTCCTCTCTTCTCCTCCCTCCTCCTCTCTCCTCTCTCCTCTCTCCTCTCTCCTCTCTCCTCTCTCCTCTCTCCCCTCTCTCCCCTCCCCCCCCCTCCTCCCTCCCCTCCCTCCTCCCTCCTCTCCTCAGATAGCGCCGGCCTGAATGAATGTTCATGTGACAGCGTTGCCTTGAGACGGGAGGTTGCTGCACTGTGAATGGAGGAAGATGAAAGAACGACAGATCTCTTCCAGATCGCCCAGGCACCAAAAAAAGAGACTTTTTCATTTCCTACCTGGCCTCCGAGAAAATAGAAAAGACGCAAGGAGGAGGTAAAGAGCTCAGAGGAAGGGGGCGGGGGGGCGGGGGGGGCTGCTGGGCACAGTGCAAAGAAGTGGAGATGTTTCCTGCCTGGGGGGCCGGGCTGAAGCTTGAAATGTTTCTCAAAGAAAAATCTCAACCAATAGAATTTAAAAACCGTAAAATGTAACAAAAACAACGTTTGAATGCGCCGGCAGGTGATGAAGTTTATTTTGTAATTCGGAAGGAGGAGTCAAGTTTGAGATACGTGAGATTGTCTTCCTCAGATATTAAGCTATCGTTTCTTTTCACTCTTTTTTATGTTCTAGTGTTAAATTTTAGTTTTCTAGATATATTCAAAGTCTTTGGGGGTCTTTTCCTTTCCTGAATCTTCATGGCCTTAATTTGAAGGGCACCGGGAACTTTTTACAGTCTGACGTCTGGTTGTGGGGAAATAAATACAAATAAATACGTTTTAAAAAGAGACGGAAAACAGAATCTATCACATAAGCTGTACAGGTTTAATAGAGAAAAGCTTCTTTGATAATTATTATGTCAGAGGTAAATAAGTGTCAGAAGAGATCAAACGTCTGCTGGGGGAGACTTTCCTCCGAACGCCGGCTGTCGAGCTTGTTTTTTTAATTCTCATTGTCGTGCTTTTTATCGGCCACATTTGACCTTTTTTATGAGCTTTAAAGATGTTTTTAGCCCGCTTTGCTTGTCACGCTGCAAAAAGACAAAACAACTAAAAAAAAGTACATAAATAAATAAAAATGAAATAAAAACTAGAGTTAAAAGGCGTTTCTGCCAGAGAGCTAAAACTTGCGTAGACTTCAGTAGGAAAAGCAATAGAAGAAATTGTTGACAATTTCTGTCGTGTTTCTAGTCGTGGATCAAATGCAGCCGTGGGCGGCCATTTTTATACCAAAGATCAAGAGACTCTCTGGACCAGAGTTCCGCTCCACTTTCCTTTCTCCACTTTTGATGTTGTTGTTGATGATGTTGTTGTTGTTGTTGTCGCTGTTGTCGTCATTCTTTACTTTGACCTTTGACCTTGATGGCAGGACCAGTCGTTACAATCCTTCCCGTCCTCTCCTCGCGGGTTCCCGGCTCCTTTTATCACACGCTCACACATCAAACAGTATTCGCAGCCCCGCCCACGTCCTTCTTCTCCTTCCTCTTCTCGTCTTCACGCCGTCTCTGTCTCAGATCCTGCTGGGAACGTTTCGGAGACAGGTTGGCTAACGCCGCTGGCTGCGCTCCACGGCCCCCGCGGGATCATCGCTCCCAGATTCTGCCTCTCAATCAGACCGAACGCGAGCGGATCTCGCCGCCGCCGCTGTTTGACCCGCCCCTTATCTCGTGTAGACATCACCAACGTTTTTGGAGCATCAGGTTAGCGTTAAGTCACAACGATTGCATAAACTTTGAGGTTCTTCTCGGCGCCGATTGGATCAAGAAGGCGTGTCCGATAGACCTTTGAAGCTGGTTAGTTAACTCAGCACAAACACAGCCGGCCTGGTCTGTCCTCAAGTAACCTCCACCAGCACCCCTGAACCTGAATAATTCATTTGTAATTGATCTTAAACATGGTCCGTGGTTAAACTGGATAATGTCAAGGCTGCTCATTAGAAGCTAGTTCGGTTAGCATCCTACAAAAGTCTTGAACTGTGATCTGCATCTGTTACCATGGAAACAACCTGGCTCTGGATGCCGACTCCCACATCGACCCCCTTCACCTCTGAGATGCTAAAGAGAGGAAGATGATTGGATAAGACCCAGAGAGGGCTCCAAACGATGCGCCTGGTGCTCCAAACGATGCGCCTGGTGCTCCAAACGATGCGCCTGGTGCTCCAAACGATGCGCCTGGTGCCCCAAACGATGCGCCTGGTGCCCCAAACGATGCGCCTGGTGCTCCAAACGATGCGCCTGGTGCTCCAAACGATGCGCCTGGTGCCCCAAACGATGCGCCTGGTGCCCCAAACGATGCGCCTGGTGCTCCAAACGATGCGCCTGGTGCTCCAAACGATGCGCCTGGTGCTCCAAACGATGCGCCTGGTGCCCCAAACGATGCGCCTGGTGCTCCAAACGATGCGCCTGGTGCTCCAAACGATGCGCCTGGTGCCCCAAACGATGCGCCTGGTGCCCCAAACGATGCGCCTGGTGCTCCAAACGATGCGCCTGGTCCCCCAAACGATGCGCCTGGTGCCCCAAACGATGCGCCTGGTGCCCCAAACGATGCGCCTGGTGCCCCAAACGATGCGCCTGGTGCTCCAAACGATGCGCCTGGTGCTCCAAACGATGCGCCTGGTGCTCCAAACGATGCGCCTGGTGCCCCAAACGATGCGCCTGGTCCCCCAAACGATGCGCCTGGTGCCCCAAACGATGCGCCTGGTCCCCCAAACGATGCGCCTGGTCCCCCAAACGATCAAACCGTTGTAGAGAAAGCGTCGTTTTAGGATTAGGACAACACGGAGGCGTCTCCTCTCGAGGGAGACGTGACCTGTGATGTCATCACCATCCTGTCTTAGCTCAATGACATCACCGCCTCGTCCTTTCTCGCTGAATCCGACGCGATCCAGAACGCCGTTAACTCCCCGAGTGTCCCCGGAGCGAGTCACGTGTCCCACTCGTCCTGCTGCAGCCGTCGACCGTCGATCCAGGTGTTTTAGAGCGAGTCTCCGCCTCCCACGGCGAGGAGAGGAGGACCACGGCTCAATAACACGCACGCACACACAGAAGAGGAGGCGCTGTACTGTTTCATTGATCCTTCGATCTACCTATTTGAGAGCTCTCGGTTGGCCACACAACCCCAGGAACGGCCAATCAGCAGCTCCGTCGCGGCGGGCATGGGATCCATTCCCAGATCAAATAGGAACTCGTTATGAGGACAGCAGAGTGTTTGAGTCGTTGCTTTCCTCTTTCCGTTTGTTGTCCATGTTGTTTCAGCGCTGAGGGCGCCATGGTAACGCCTCGCACACGCCGCTAGCGTGGCCGATCGATCTTTTTGGGATCCGTCCGTCTGTGGATGTTCGGATCCGACTTCGCTTTGATGAGTTGTTTCTTTTTTTCTCTCTCTGATGAAGCTTTCAATAAAAAAAATGTGTTTAAAGAAGTTTTTCTGTGTCCTGGTCTCAAACGCTCGCCGTGCACGGAGCGTCCTTCCCGGTATTCCCGGTATCCACACGACTGAATTGAGGCAGGAAGCCCTGTTATTATCGTCCAGCCTGATGGCGGTGACCTTCCTCATAATTACAGCCTCTCGATGGGACCCCCCCCCCCGTGCTCACGCACCTGATTGGGCGTGAAGTGGTCAATAATCAGAGATGGCGGCGCCTGCTGGAGGACGGCGCGGATCGATGGCAATCAATCCTCTCCTCCGCTCTCATTTAGGCCCAATCAATGGCCGTCCTTGTCGCCTCCGGGTCGACGCCGTGGCGACACGTGTCCCCTGGCCCCTCCTCCTCGCTCCGCCTCCTCGCTCAGAGAGATGTAGCAGCCGAGCTCCACCAGGGTGCAGCAAACCATCTGAAAGGAGTGCAGAGCCACGCACACACACAGCGTCGCCACTGGGTGAGGGGGGCGGGGCGAGGGGCGTGTCTTTCCACAGAATGAGGTGGAGCTGATTGGTGAGACAAGAGGAGGAGAGTAAAAGGTGAGTGACGTTTGGATAGATTTTAGGAAGGCCGGACAGAAACCGGACACCGGTCAGGTAAACGTCTCCGTGATGTCCCGAGGCAGCTTGTTGTCCTGACAACAGGCTCCATCCGACGCCTCCCCTTTAGCGCCCCCTGCCAAACGAAGCGTGAACGTCTCTCTGCCAGATGCCGCCTTCCCAGTATTCCCATGATGAATGATCCCAGCCAAAGACACGAGTGGGACAATCGTCTCCCGGGGGACGCAGAGGACGCATTGTGAGAGGCCCCGCCCCCAACACGCCGACCACAATAGGTGTGAATTGAGGATGTGAAGTCATCGCTTCCTTTACGCACGACTTCCTGTCGATAACACAGAAAGGTGTTCTCATATATTATGGGATGTTTTGCCCTTTATTAAACAGTTAAACACACAGTCCTCCAGTTCGGAGCGATGCCGGGATCATCCGGGGCTGAGGCTGGGAACGCTGGGAATGCTGGGAACCCGGAAACGCCCCCTTATTGAGGCGTGTCGGCACCAAACGGTGTCTTTTTTTTTACTTTTTATCAACAACTGGGGGGTCAGCGGTCCCTTACTACTCTGACTAGTCCGGTCCGACATGCTTCCTGGAAGCTTGAGGATCAAACCTTTTCGTTCTTGCTCCAGTAGTGGGCGTGGTCCAGTAGTGGGCGGGGCTTCCTCCCCAACACGGTGGCATAGTTGGAAGCATTGCTTGGGGGGGTAAAATGGCCCTGGTCTCGAATCCCACTACGGGAATGAAATGGAGCAGGGGCAGCAGGGTAGACCCAGGGCACACCTGGGCGGAGTGGAGTGGACCGGTCCAGTTCACTCCGCCCAGGTAAGGCCCTGGGCCCACCCCGCTACCTCTGCTCCACCCCACTCCCACAGCGGGATTCGAGACCAGGGCCACCAGTTGAAAGGGTATAATGCTACCAACACACCACCGTGCTGGTGAGGGGACCCGAGGTAAAGTCACACCTGTAGCTCCGGCCAGGTGACAGGCCCCGCCCCCTGACAGCTGATTGGGCCGGCCAGCATGAGAACATCCTTATTTTGAAGGATATTCCTCTTTGTGCTCCGGCCTCTACAGCGCCCCCTTCAGGGCCTCCTTCAGTGCCCCCTGCGTGACGCGTAATAAGGGTCACGAGTGAAACATGACGTCATGGCTGGAGCACGCAACCCTAACCCGCCCCCACCTTCAATAAAAACGACCGCTGAGATATGGAGTGACCACACCCACTGTGACGTCATTGGTTAACTGCGTCTGGAACCGTCCCAAAAGCAGGAAGCACGGGAACGTAATTCATCCTCTTCGGCGTCTCAGCATTAAAAGCGCGCTCCCGATCCACACCTGAGAGGTGGGACTTAACCCCGCGCGCGCCCCGAAGGTGGGGCGTCCCGTTCACGCCGGTTCTTCCCGAGCGTGTCGCTTCAGGTCTGAGTCCAGCCCCTCTGAAGACTTCCTGTTACGCGCAACGTGCATAAAGGGCAGAACCCGTGCGCGGCGCAGCTGCGCGCCTCCTGCCGGAGCAGAGAACCGTTCGCGGTGTCCGGATGGGAGCCCGTCGGAGTCGCGTCGGTTACCGAGCAGCGCCTTTGTTCATGGAGCTGCTCCGGTTTTCGGTTCTTTTGATCCTCGCCGGTTTGGTTCGGTTGGACGCGGGTGAGTTCTAGATCGCCTTAAAGTTCGTTTGAGGAGTTTGTGAACTTTTAATGTATTACTCGTGTAAATGGGTTTAACGACGTCACCGCGGCAACGGAAAAGCGCCTCGGTCCGTGCGTTATTTGGCCTGGAACGCCTTCCACGTCCTCGCGTCTCCTCCCGGGGACGGGACGGGACCGGACCGAACCGGACCGTTACTCATCCGGTGTCTGATGGAGCCGACTCGACCCGCAGCGGGTTTATATCAGATGTTTACTACAAAGTCACGCGAACTGTCCACGCGGGGTCGGCCCGGTTCTGGGCTCGGGTAGTCCAGTTCACCCAGAACCACCCAGACCAGAACCCAAACGAGCAGGCAAACCGGGAATATTCCAGAACCGGAGGCCTTTGTTCTTGAAGAATCGGCTAAGATTCCTCAGGATCACAGAACCTGAGTCTGGATCAGGATCACAGAACCTGAGTCTGGATCAGGATCACAGAACCCGGAGTCTGGATCAGGATCGCAGAAACCGGAGTCTGGATCAGGATCGCAGAAACCGGAGTCTGGATCAGGATCGCAGAAACCGGAGTCTGGATCAGGATCGCAGAACCCGGAGTCTGGATCAGGATCACAGAACCCGGAGTCTGGATCAGGATCACAGAACCCGGAGTCTGGATCAGGATCACAGAAACCGGAGTCTGGATCAGGATCACAGAAACCGGAGTCTGGATCAGGATCACAGGTTCCATCATTTGTAGCGTTCTGTGTTCTGTTCGTGCAACACTGGGTTCTTTAAACGGTTCTGTTTCGGTTCCTCTCTGATCCGGAGTCGCTCGCCGTCCCGGGACTCCGCCCCGGCGGCACCGACCGGCTTCGGCTGCTGCAGATCCTCCCTGCAATTACAAGCAGCCCCAGGTGACAATTACCATCCACGGCCCCGCCCCCTGGGTTTAAATGACACGCCCCCCCAGCAGTGGCTTCTAGTTACTCTTAGTTTATCTGATTTTGTGCAACCCTGCAGGAAAACAGGAAGCAGAAGGCCAACTTCCTGTGTCTGCTTTCTTGTCTGGGTCTGACGTGTCTCTCTGATGTCATGTGATCATGTCTTCACCCCCCCCCCCCCAGGTGGGCTTCCTGTTCACACGGAGGCGGCGTGTCCGTTAGATCCCATGTGCTCCGGGCACGTTTTATCACTTCCTGTTACACGCCGTGAAATATCGGATGTTTTAAGAGTCGTGGAGTCGCACGGAACTCTACCTCACCTTCCTCACCCTCCTCTTCCTCTGTTGCAGAGGCCTACGTCGTGAAGCTCAGGAGGTTGTGTAAGTTCTGCGACCTGCAGGAGAGCACCTGCGCAGGTACAGGAAGCTGCACGGTGGAGTGTGACATCACGGCCATCTGCCTGGAAAAGGAAGACGTGTGCGTCAGCATCTGGTGAGTCGGAGCCCGGTTCTGATCCAGACTGCGGGTCCGGGTTTGGGTTGTGCTGCTGGTAGCGGCGTTCGGGCTCGGGTCAGCTGAAGCTGAGACGGGGGGGACAAGCGGGACATTATGTCCTTTCTGGTTTCTCTTGCCAAGGAGGAAGAAAGAGGACAACGTGACCTTTGACACGGTCTGCCACAACCCGGCCCGGAGCCTCTACGGCCTGGTTCTGGACGGTTACAACAACAGCAAGTGTGAGATGAAGGAGAGGAAGGACATGGGCTCGGAGTTCTTCATCTGCTCCTGCTCGGAGGACGAGTGCAACGAGACGGTCTTCTTCAACGCCTGTGAGTCGAGGCCCAACCGTGTTCTGGTTTGTTTTTAAATGTTTAAGGTGCAATGACAAGAAGCTCCTCCCACTTTGTCATGGATTCAGGTGAACCGTTTCCCCTTGGACTTCATGCTAAGCTAACCTACATAGCTGCTAGCAGGGTTGATCTTCCAAACACAGACACCAGGAAGCGCTAGTTCCTTAGCGGTAGCTCGTCATTGGTTCATTGGCTGCTAGTTCCTTAGCTGTAGCTCGTCAATGGCTGCTAGTTCCTTAGCGGTAGCTCGTCATTGGCTGCTAGTTCCTTAGCGGTTGTTTGTTATTGGCTGCTAGTTCCTTAGCGGTAGCTCGTCGTTGGCTGCTAGTTCCTTAGCGGTTGTTTGTTATTGGCTGCTAGTTCCTTAGCGGTTGCTCGTCATTGGTTCATTGGCTGCTAGTTCCTTAGCGGTTGTTTGTCATTGGCTGCTAGTTCCTTAGCGGTAGCTCGTCATTGGCTGCTAGTTCCTTAGCGGTAGCTCGTCATTGGCTGCTAGTTCCTTAGCGGTTGCTTGGACCACCGTGACCTCTTTCTGGATCAGAACCAGAAGACATGGTTCATATCGGACCCCTTTTATGACGGGGATTCTTGGCGATTGAATTTAATGCAGATTTGACCAGATAAGAGTTAGTTTTTTTAAGCCTCCATTATGAATGGGATCCAGATGTTTTTGTATCCGGACGGGTTTCCGGATCACTCTTAAAAGTTAATGGGATCTGAGTCAGAACAAGACCCGTCTTCAGATTTGTATTCATCCAGATCCAACCAGCAGTTGTTCTGTAATCCTGCTAACAGTCATAAACAGAACCTCCTGGGCGGAGGGAAGAACATTCTGTCCTGCGGGCTCGGTTCTGGCTCTGGGAGCGGGGGTGTTGGTGAAAACTGGGCGAGGACAGAGTCGGCTCTGTTGTGAGAAACGGCTTCTCATTCCGTGAAGATAAAAACAAACCGTCTGAGACATGTGGTTTCCTGTTGAAAAGGGAACCGGAGGGCGGCGTCGCGTCCAGAACCATCAGCTCTGTCGGAATCAAAGCAACGAACCGGCAAGCAGAGTTTTACGGTTTGGTTTGGTTTCAGAGCCGTGAAGCTGCGGTTCCGAAAGTCCATTTCTGGCTGCTCTTGTTTTTCTAGAACAACAAGCGTGTGTTCTCACTGCAGCTCTGACACGCAATAAGTGGTGGACCGGGCCGGGCCGGGTCTGGGTTTGGTGGGCCGGGCGCTAACTTTAGCTTTGCGGCGCTTCTAGACATTCCACAGGGACGGGTCGAGTTCCTGCTGCGCCCAGGAAATTATTTCAGTCGTCGCGGCTTCTTCGTGTTCCGAGACGGAATCCGAGTTTATTATCGGAACCAAAGAAAGTGGAGAAACGCAGCGTGAGGCTAAAAGGACAGCTCGGGTTGTTGCATCTGTCTTTGACCCAGTGAGGCGCCGGTCGCCTCTCGGTCGACTCCCGGTTACCCTCCCGGTCGCCTCCCACTCGCCTCCCACTCGCCCTCCCGGTCGCCTCTCGGTCGACTCCCGTTACCCTCCCGGTCGCCTCCCGCTTGCCCTCACGGTCGCCTCCCACTCGCCCTCACGGTCGCCTCCCGCTTGCCCTCACGGTCGCCTCCCACTCGCCCTCACGGTCGCCTCCCGCTTGCCCTCACGGTCGCCTCCCACTCGCCCTCACGGTCGCCTCCCACTCGCCTCCCACTCGCTTCTCGGTCGCCTCCCGGTCGCCTCCCACTCGCCTCCCACTCGCCCTCCCGGTCGCCTCTCGGTCGACTCCCGTTACCCTCCCGGTCGCCTCCCGCTTGCCCTCACGGTCGCCTCCCACTCGCCCTCACGGTCGCCTCCCGCTTGCCCTCACGGTCGCCTCCCACTCGCCCTCACGGTCGCCTCCCGCTTGCCCTCACGGTCGCCTCCCACTCGCCCTCACGGTCGCCTCCCACTCGCCTCCTGGTCGCCTCCCACTCGCTTCTCGGTCGCCTCCCACTCGCTTCTCGGTCGCCTCCCACTCGCTTCTCGGTCGCCTCCCACTCGCCTCCCACTCGCCTCCCGGTCGCCTCCCACTCGCTGCCGTTTCCCTCTTTGTGCTTTACGTAGACGCATAAATCACTTTCCCGTCAGGACGCGTGAACTTTTAACGTTTCTTGTTGCGTTGTTTGTCGGCTGCGCGTCCTTTGACGTGGCGGATGCGTCGAGCGGTAACCCGGCCTCCCTTTCCTCAGCCAAGGACTCCCCGGTGGCGGTCATCCTGGTGAGCCTGGTGCCGCTGCTGGTCGTGGCCGTGTTCGTCGTAACCTCCTTCTACGGCTACCGGGTCTACCTGCAGGGGCAGGCCGGCTCCGGGCGGAAGAGGGGCCCGCTGCTGGACTTCGGCGACGCCCACGGCATCATGATGGACGACGGCGGCTCGGACAGCAGCTCCACGCACGCCAACAACCTCAACCACAACACGGAGCTGCTGCCCATCGAGCTGGACGCGCAGGTCGGGAAAGGTCGCTTCGCCGAGGTGTACAGAGCCAAGCTGAAGCGGGGCTCCTCCGTGGGCCGCGAGCAGGGCTTCGAGACGGTGGCGGTGAAGATCTTCTCCTACGAGGAATACGCCTCCTGGAAGAGCGAGAAGGAGATCTTCTCCGACGCCGACCTGAGGCACGACAACGTGCTGCACTTCCTGACGGCGGAGGAGAGGAAGGTGCCGCGGCAGTACTGGCTGATCACGGCCTACCACCCCCGGGGGAACCTGCAGGAGTACCTGATCCACCACGTCGTCACCTGGCACGACCTGTGGGTGCTGGGGGGCTCGCTGGCTCGGGGGGTGGCGCACCTGCACAGCGACCACACCACCTGCGGTCACTACAAGGTGCCCATCGCCCACCGGGACATTAAGAGCTCCAACATCCTGGTGAAAGGCGACCTCACCTGCTGCCTGTGTGACTTCGGCCTCGCCCTCCGCCTGGACAACACGCTGTCTGTGGATGAGCTGGCCAACAGCGGCCAGGTAAGGCCGTCGGGCTCAGAGCCAATCACGGGCCCTGAATGTAGCGCGAAATTACGTGGGGATGACGAGCGTTAGCTCGGAGCTAGCTTTGTGGGTTTAATCCCCCCCCCTGTCCGCTCCCAGGTGGGCACGGCCAGGTACATGGCCCCGGAGGTGCTGGAGTCCCGGATCAACCTGGAGAACATCGAATCCTTCAAGCAGGCGGACGTTTATTCCATGGCTCTGGTGCTGTGGGAGGTCATCTCCAGGTGTAGCGCCATCGGAGGTAAGCTCATTGACCGGCATCCATGAAAGGATTAGCTTCATTTAGCTTAGCATAAAGACTGGAAGCAGGGGGTGTGGCCACCTGACTTCAGGTACGTAGCCTCCAGGAGAAGCAGGAGCTGAAGGACGGACGGATGGACGTGTCCTTTAGTCCGTCTTCCTTTCCTGTCCTCCGTTTCCCTGCGTTTATCGATTGATTGCGTTTTGCATTAAACATGAGTCTCTGACTGTGTGGCCCCTCCCCCAAAGAACGCATCACCTGTGGCCTTTTACTGTAATCAATCAAAGACAACCACATTTTGTCTGTGACTCAAAGAGGGCACAGACAATCGAGAGGTCGTCCCTCCGGAGCGGCGTGACCCTCCGGTGCGGCGCGACCCTTGCGGTCGACCCTCCGGTGCGGCGCGACCCTCGCGGTCGACCCTCCGGAGCGGCGTGACCCTCCGGTGCGGCGCGACCCTTGCGGTCGACCCTCCGGTGCGGCGCGACCCTCGCGGTCGACCCTCCGGAGCGGCGCGACCCTCGCGGTCGACCCTCCGGAGCGGCGCGACCCTCGCGGTCGACCCTCCGGAGCGGCGCGACCCTCGCGGTCGACCCGCCGCCGCGTACTTCCCTTCCCGCCGCTGTCTCTCTGGCCCGGCTGGTTTCGGACTCTTCCCGTCTCCGGCAGGTTGAACCGCCATCGTTCCGAAGTTTACTGCGCAGCTACGATTCTCGGGAGTCCCCTCAAGAGAAAACATGGCTGAGTGACCCACAGCCCCCCCCCCCCTCCTCCTTCCCAGAATGTGCGTGCCCCGTGGGTACGCGTTCCGAAAGGAAAATAGACCGTTTCCTGTTTTGCACAGAAGACATTCCCCGAGATGTTCTGTTCCCAGAGTGGAACCCGGGGCTGCGTCTCAGACGGGATGCTGCGGCTCCGTGGATAAAGGTTGCTGCGCGGGGGGGGTGGTCTGAGGGACGACGGCGGTGTGTTTTCCCGACGGTTTTCCCATCACTTCCCGTCTCCGTTCCCGTCGGGCGGCCGAGGCGGCGTTTAATTACTCTCCCGCCTCGCCGCGCCTCCAGACAGGCATCCAGCTTGACTCATCCCGACACAGACGGGGGCGACGCTCCGGTTCCGCCCCCGCGTGGACCGGATTGGGGACTTTCCTGCATCCCTCTCCGTGTCTCTGGTGGTATTCTGGAGCAGAGCGGAGTCGGGAATGATTCCGTCCTCACACCCGCACAGGTGTGACTCACCGTGGTTCTCCACCTCCGCCTCTGCTCTCAAATGCTTCTATATAATTTAGCCGGTCCAGATTTAGACCGTGAGGGCGTTACTGAGTCGGGGGGGTTGGGGGGGGGGGGGGGGGTAGCGGTGTGGTGTTGCATGCCGAGCTGCATACGGAGGAACGCCTTCGGGCCCGGGTGGGACTGGCTGAGCAGGACGGAGAAAGGAGCAGCTGCTCTCCAGATGTTGGCTCATCAACAGCTCCATGGAGGGGATGACGCGTAGGTCCGGGGGTCCGGTTCGGAGCGGGACGGGCCGACCCGTCTGCTGTCGACGCCGCGGCGCTCTCATTCTCTGCCCGTTGTTCGGAAGCGAAGCTAAACGTGTCTGGCCTCCGGTTTCTCATGTGGATCTGCGTTCTTGTTTTGAACGCAGCCTTCGGGCCCGATCAAACAGAGACGGGTCTGTTACCGGGTCGGCGGCGCCGCTTGGGCGGGGCTGTGTTTGAACTAAACCACACCAGAGGAGCTTTGCTTTGAAAGGAGCCGTCTGTTGCTCCGGTCCGGCTGCTGTCTGCTGATGTCACAACTTCCTGTTAGCTTCTTTTTAGCCTGTTTGGTAAAGACTGGCCCGTTCGTGTGAACTCCGTGGGCCGATCCGGGCTGTGGGCCTCGCGTTCCTGCAGGTCCGGCTTCAGGAACAGGAAATGGGTTCTTGCCTCGGCTTAAGACGCCTGGTGGCAGCTGACGGGTTGTTGGGTCAAACGCCGCTGCTCTGCTTTTCGTTAACGTCGTCATTTTTTAGTTTCTGCTGCATTCCTGTTCCTTATTGTGCAACAACGGGCCGGGCCGTGCCGGGCCGGGCCTGGGGTGTCCCTCCGTCGGCTTTGAGCGGGCGCTAAAGGCTAAATCTCCTGCGCCTCCCTTTCCTGTGTGCAGAGGTGAAGGAGTACGAGCCTCCCTTCGGGAACCTGAGGGAGCACCCGTGTGTCGAGAGCATGAAGGACAGCGTCATCCGGGACAGAGGAAGGCCCGAGGTCCCAAACAGCTGGGTCAACCACACGGTAGGGGGCGCCGCAGAGCCGCCGGAAAAACGCACTCGTTGCATCAAGAACCAAACTGGAGCCCAAAAGTCTGGAATTCTGTTTCTGACAAAATGAACGAGTTTGACAGATGATTAAAAAAAATAAGAAATGGATTTTACACTAACAGAGGTCAGAGTTGAACTGGTTGTTTGTGCTCCACTGCTCCCCCTGCAGGGCATCCAGACGGTGTGCGCCTCCATCGATGAGTGTTGGGACCACGACCCGGAGGCCCGTCTGACGGCGCAGTGCGTCGCCGAGCGCTTCTACGACATGGAATACCTGGACAAGCTGTCGGACAGCTCCGACTCGGAGGAGAAGGTTCCCGAGGAGATCTCTGTGGTGGATGAGAAGCTGAGCTCCACGGAAGCGCTGCCCCCTGCAGGTTGCTAGCTGCAGGTGGGGGCGGGACTTCCGGACATTCCCGTGGGATGCTGGGGGGTTCGGCGGGGGTGTGTGACGGAGGAACAGACCGGAACGCGAGTCAGATGAAACGGGACTGGACCTGAATCCAAGCAGCAGCGACCGACTTTCTTCTTCTGCACATTTCAAAGACTGGATCCGGGTTCCGTTAAACGCCATTTGCACTTTACAAACCCGACGCCGTCGGTGTCCGTTGTTCCGGCCGTACGCTCCAGGTTGTAGGAAGTAAAGGGAAAGTGCTCGCTAACGTCGTCGGAGCCGACATCGGGGAGCATCGAGGCCACGTTGAAGCTTCTCCCGTTTGTCAAGGTGCAACTTTTGTTTTTTATTTTTTACACTAAATGTAGAACAAGACGTGTGTGTGTGTGTGTGTGTGTGTGTGTGTGTGTGTGTGTGTGTGTGCGTGCTGGAAGGCGTTGCACGCAGCCTTTCAGTAATATCAGATCTGTACCGGTCATTTCTCGGTAAACGTGTAAAGCATAATTAAAGGTTTGAACGGACTGAGTTTGACGTTTGTCTCTAAATGATGACGTCGTCATCAAAGACTTTATTACGTGGATGTCCGGTTTCTAGGAGTCCTGGGACGAACCTGATCCCTACTTTCTGTTGTTTGGCGTGTTGGACCAGAGGGTGGACGCCCCTCCAGCCGTCTTCATCAGCAGTTTGCTTTTCGACCAGGAGAGGGCGTAGTGGTTCTACTGGTCCCGGCACCTTCTGGAACCGACTGAGTTCTGGACCTTCAGATTTAAAGTGCTGAGCTGACATTTGTCCCGTGAGGCTGAACGCTGCCATCCTGCTTTGGGATGAACGCCGGCGGGGTGGGCAGCTTTGAAAGCGTGCAGCGCTAAAACCATTCCCCAGGGGGCGTGTGTGTGTGTAAATTTGCGGCCGCTTAAGCCTGCAATAAAGTTTTGGTCTCCACGACCGTCTTGTCCACGCCTTCCAGTCGCCATGATGACCCCCCCCCCCCCCCCCCATCAGTTTTCATCGTCATCCTTCCATCTCCCGCTGCACTCTCATCTTCCTCTTATCTCCTCCTCGTCTTCCCAGAAGTTCTTCCGGATCCAAAGCTGTGGTAAGACAGATCGAACTTCAGTCCAATTTCTTCCCTGCATGAATATTTTATTTCCATTTTTAAATCATGAACTTTGGGGGTACCGGGCTCGCTGCAAACGGTCGATGGAAGGAGATCAGGCAGACGAACGCGTCGGGTCTGAAACCTAAAATTCAGGATTGAGTTGCGTCGCTTCCTGCTGAGAGGAGACTCGGCCTGCAGGATGAAGATCTGTGCGTTCGATATCACGGCGTGTAACGAACCTTCAGACATGAGGAAGATATATTCTGTGTGTCCGCAGTCTGCAGAACAAACTGGTCTCCTTTTATGAAATTACACAAGAGGACTGTTGCCCCCCCCCCTCAGATAAATCAATAATGCTTCCTGCCTCAGTCCTGTGGTTTTATGAAACAATGTGAGCACAAAATGAACGCGAGCAATCAATCAAGAACGTGGACATTTATTTTACATGTTTTCAGATGATCTTATTCCAGAACAGGCCTTGGTGGAAGTTGTGACGCTTCCATCCCGAGTTTAAGAACATGATGAATGCGGCGCTCCTGTGTTTGCCGGGGGACGCGGAATGATGAGACGCATCAATCTTTATTAGCAGCCAGTCCGGAACACCAAGGGCAACGCAACATTGAACATTCATCATTTGTCTCCACACACGTCACGGAGCAGTTTCCTCCGAGATCTTTGGGTTCGGCGCGAACATCATCGTCTTGTATAAAAATTAAATCACCAATTAAACTCTTTACATTAAATTTCAAGGCAGTAATATTACACCGAATGACTCCTTTATAATCTACGGGGATCGTGCTCGTTTTAATCGGTGGCGGATAAAACGCGGTGTCTTTCCATTGGTCGGTTTAGTTGTCTGTCAAACAGAAGGCGCGCTCTGATTGGCTTAAAAGCTGAAACCTCTCGCTGTCGTACTTGGCGGTCTGTGAGAGGCCACCGGAGCCTTCATACGCCCCGCCCCTCGCATTACCACCGCCCCTTTCCACCGGCGTTCAATAGTGAGGAGAATTGACTGGAGCGGGCTCGATATGTGGCGCAAGACGATTCCTCTCGGGATGTAACGACCCCCCCCCCCACGGACTACGGAAACAGAATCCTAAAAAAAAAACCTCCACCCGGTGGGCTCGCGTAACGGGAATCCGCGCGGACAACGGCCACCGGTAAAGGGAGTCCACGGCGACGCGCGCGCGTGGCGGGAGGGACACCTCGCGCAGAAATGGCGGAGCACCACGCAGCCAGCGACGGCAAGCACAAAGCTTCCGCCAACGCCGGCGGCTCGGCTCACGGGAGCGGCCGAGCCGGCGGCGGCGGCGGCGGCGGCGGTAGGGGAGGCCTGTCGGGCGGGCTGGCCCAGCCGGCGGGCTGGCAGTCGCTGCTGTCCTTCTGCATCCTGTTCCTGGCCTGCCTCGCGGGCTTCAGCTCCAGGCTGTTCGCCGTCATCCGCTTCGAGAGCATCATCCACGAGTTCGATCCCTGGTAAGAGCCGAGCCGTCCTTCAGGGCGGCTTCCGGCCACCTCACGCGCGGATCCGGGCTCACTTCCGGCTTTCACGTTTTGTTTCCGCGCGACCTGCGGGATTCTATCGATTACTTTAGCTCTCGTTAGCATCGAGTTAAGTTCGTATTCGGGATAGGCGGGGGTCTTCCTCGATGAACGGGATCGTTATCGACCATCCCGGGGGGGGGGGGGTCGGTGGCGTGACGCGTTCACTGACGGACTTTGACGTTTGAACGTAGCGTTGTGACGTGAATAATCGTGAGAGTCCCGCACAGTTTTCTGATTGATGTAAAAGTCGGTCCGATAGGATCGATTGAGACGTTTTCTCTGAGGAACTGATCGATTGATCTCATTTAGTGAAGTCGACCGGCCGAACAGGTTCCCCGGAGAGTTCGTCCTTCCTGTTCCGATCACGTGTTTCTGCGCTTTGATCAGGAACCCTGTAACATTCACCCAGACGGCCATACAGACGCGTTCACGTATCGATTTCCGCTCGTATCGATCTGTGGCAACTTGATCACAACCCGTAACGAAGAGCCGAGAAGCGTTCGGGCTTAACGCTGCGTCCATTGATTACGGCCTCCATTCATTATTTATCGCCTCCTATTCACAGTTGGTGTAACAACCAGGGTGCCATACCTCGCTCGGGCTAGAGGGGCGCTGTTCTGCCTCACTGAGGGCATTTACACTTTTTGGCAACTTTTCAAAGAAAAACAAAACTCTGCTTTTGATATTCAGCCGTTTCAGAGACCTGGCAGAGACGATGAACTCTGACCTTTTGGAAGAAGTGTTAGAATATTAACCTTCGTACGTATAAAGAGCTTCCGGGGGGGGACAAGAATAGCAAGTGGAACATCATTCAGGGGGGTGTGTCCAGAGGGTCCAGAGGGTTACTAACGATTATCTGCAACACAGAGTTACTGACGTTCCGGGAGGCTGGTCGTTGGAGGAATGGCAGCCGTGCGGCGGGGGGGGGGCGGGTCCTTTCCTTTGCGCGCCGCTCAGGTGGCTGATGTCCTGGTTTTTAGCTCACTGTTTGCCTGTCAGCCAAATTTGAGGGACTATTCTGAAGCGCCTGCCCCCTAACAAGAGGTGCCGGTCAGCCGGCTGCAGGCCACGCCGGTCCGGGACGCCGTGACGGAGGACGGCGGCGCCGAGACGTGGCCCGCCTCGTTAGCGTGATAAATTAGCTCTGCTGAGCGTTGAGAGCGACGTTTGTTTTCGTGCTCGTTTGCTCGTAATAATCTTCGTTCGGAGCCAGTTTGGTGCTTGTTTAATTTGTTCTTCATTTTCTGGGAGCGGTTTGACCCCCTCCTTGATTCTCAGCCGGGGGGGCTTCAGTCGGGCTGGGGGCCGACATTAATCATCACTGATGATGTTTCCTCGCTTTCTTGCAGGATCCAGGTTTTCATCGAAGCTTTTATTTGTTCTTTTATTTTGGTGGAACATCTGGAGAGGAACGGGAGACGAGTGTGGGAATGAAAGGGTAGAACAATTGTTCTCGTTTTGCCCCGAGGGCCGTGTACCCCCCCCCCCCCCCCCCCCACTCGTTGGATGACGTTAAAGCCGCTCTCAGATAAATGGCACGAAGCCCCGGAGCGTTATTAACGCGGCGTCTCCAGCTGCCTCTGCGGCGCCATCGCCTCCATCCAAGACGCTGACTGAGGGCAGAAATAGCCTGAGCATCGCGTGTGTGTGTGTGTGTGTGTGTCAGCAGGCCTGATGAGCACACACACACACACACACACACACACACACCGCTCCGATAAGGTTCATGAAAAGTTGTCTCCTTAAGGATGAGGCAGACGTTCCCCGTGCTTCACGGGGTTCACGCTGCCAGGCTGGTCCGGGTCCGGGTCTGTCCCTGGTGGGTTTCTCCGGCACACACACGCACACACACACACACACACACACGTGCATTAGTGTGGGTGACGCGGTGCAGCTTCTGTCAGGTTGTTTGTTCTGCCTTGTCGTGTTCCGTTGATGTGATCTTCGTTCCGTGACCGCCCAGCCTGCAGAACCCGTCCGTCCACGGAAAGAAGGATGGCGTGTGTGTGTGTGTGTGTGTGTGTGTGCGCTCGCGCGCCGTAATGGACGATCCAAAGAAAAATGGGATTTTGATGCAGTTTGGAAGGTTTTAAATCCTCAAAAGAGCCTTTTCGTTCCTACGTGTTTAAGTCCGACCTCCTCCTGCGGCGTTGGACTTGTTTTTGCGGTGCAGATGTTGCCGCCGTCGTCATTCCCATCATCCCGTCCAGAGGGGGGGGGGGGGGGGGGAGGGCTTTATTATCCTGACCTCCCCTCTGGCAAACCCACCTGGTGACCCAACAGATTAATACGCTCTGAGATTGTGGCTTTGTTTCAAGCGCCAGGCGAGGAGACAATTGTTGGGGGGGGGGGGGGGGGCTGGAATGGGCTGTCAATCCGTGACTGGCCTAAAGACGAGTCTGTTGGGAGACTGTCCTCGTCCTGCGTATCAAACGGAGCAGCTGGCGGGCAGGTAGGGGGGAAAGCGTCCTCGGTTTCGCCGAGGCTAACGACAGAGGCTAACGGTGTCGCGGGCTAACGGCCCTCCGCGCTTACAGCCGCTGCGTGAGGCACCGTTGGATTTATCCGTATTGACAGAAGACGTCCGACGCGTATTATTACAGTCGTACGTTTTTACTGCTGGCCCGTAATCCGGCGCGTCACAGATTTAAATAACGCGTTCCCGGAGACATTAATTGACGTTTGATTGTTTGGTTGGGCGGTTGAGAACGGAGGCGTCTCCAGGAGCTTTACAGGTGCGGCGGGGAAAGACGGAACCCAACTTGGCGACGGACGGAGATTTCTGCCTTTAACAGGCAGAAGCCTTGGACAGAACCTAAATTTAATGAGGGAAAGAAATGCCTAAAACCGTAACTTTGAGTGTTGCGCGGTGTAACCCGGTGAGTCGGCCTCCAGGCGGGGGTCAAAGCAGTGCCAACGTTTGCCCCTCGTCTGGCGTTGACGGGAGACACGGGAGGGTGTTTGTTCTCCAACGTGGACGCGGTGCGATCACAGATAGAGGCGTCCTGGAGCCCAGAGGACGAGGGCGTCGAGGTTTCTGGACCGACGATCGAATAAGCGCTGGAGCGTGCGTCAGAGTATTTTACCTGTCTATTAAAAACGCGGCTTGGGATCATTTCCTCGACCTTGATCTGCGAATGCTCTCGTAATGGAGCTTCGAAAGGTGTGAGCTTCTTCTTCGCTCCTCTCCTCGCTGTCCTCTGAGCGATGTTAAACCGGCGGCGCCCAGAATTCCATCGACCACGACTGCCTATCTTGACCTTGAAATGTCATATTCTAAGTTCCCCCGTCTCCATTACTCGTTCTTAGTTCCCGGTTCTTAGTTTTTGCCCCCCCCCCTCTGCTGAGATTTGGAGATTTGTTACCCAGACGAGAGAGGGGGAGCTCTCATCCAACATGCACCCGTCGTTGGCCGTCGTACGCTCCCTTCGCCCGTAGCGCTGTTTCCCACCCAGGTGCTATCGCTGCGTTTCAGATACGTTATCTGAGAGCTTTATTTTTTATTCTATTTTTTTATCTTTCGTTTCAACGTCAGACTTGAGCGGCTGTGGAGTGTCTAGACGGTGCGTTCGACTGCCTGGAGCTGAACCGCCGGGGGCGGGGCTCTATTAATGCATAGCTATCAGTCTATCTGAATAAACACGCACACCCGGGTCATGTTGTGTGTGTTGGGTTGGTGTAATTTCATCAGGAGTTTAGCGCAGACGTTCATCTCAAGGCCTTCACGAAGGCGTCTTCCTGATGCAGACGGCCGGTCGCCATCGGCCCGTAAAAGCGACTTGGTCGGCCTCTTCCTGCTCGTCCGGGCGGCAGACGAAGCTTTCAGACGCTCTTCTGAGAGCATTGAACGGTGATCGGTCCCGTAGCTAGCGCGGCTGTTTGTCCTCGCCGGTCCTGTTTTTGACGGTCGATTGATCAGACGCCGGTTATGACGGCGGCGCTCTTTGTGCGTCCTTGGGATTCCGCCGCCGGCTGCCGCTTCTGGCCCGTTCCTGGTTGACGGTGGGTGAAAGGGACGCTCTGCCCCGGCGGACCCTCGGCTAAATGTGGAGTTGCCATTTCCTTTCATCCTCTCCCTTTGAATCGAATGGTGCGGCGAGCCGGCGCCCTCGAGAGGCTTCTCGTTTCCCCTCCTTATCTTTTAAATGGACTCGAAGTCGAAATCGTACGGGCCTGCGTTTGAGCCGCTTCTGTTTCAGCCTGTTAACGTCGTTTCAAGCGTTTCGTAAAGGAGTTGCGACTCGACGTTCCGGCTCAGGAAGGGCGTCGGAGGGAACGCTTTCGTTGTCTTGCCTTCGCCGGTTTCTGCTCGGTGTGGATCTGAACCCGCTGTGCAAACTTCAGCTCTTAAATGTTCTAATATTTAGCAAACATTTTGGAACGCAGCATGAATCTTTAGCCAGCCGGGCCGTCGTGGTGTTTTTCTCCAACGTCGGACCGGCGGTTCCGTTCAGACGTAAACAGTCAATGCAAGCCCAGCCGCCCCTTCTGGACCTAAATCTGAGGACACGGTTCATCTCGGTAATCATTCTTCTTGGTTCCACCCCCCCCCCCCTCGGTGGACAGCCCCCCGACCCAATGAGATCAAACTCGGTATGGAGGCGTGTTGGGCGTTCATCGGATTCGCCTCCTTTTAGCAAAGCCTGGGTTTGAACAAAAATAAAGGTGTTGGGTCTTGAATAACTTTATTTACCCCCCCCCCCCCCCCCCAATCTGGGAGATGTGGGTACCTCTCACATCGGCTCTTAATTGAATAAGCTTGAACCATAGTTGAATTAGACTTGGAACCGGTTTTCAGAGGGCTCTGGTGAGCGTAAATGACTTCTAAAGATTCGTGGGTCTTTGTTCTTCGTCTTCCACGCCGCCTGAAGGGAACACAGAATTAACTCGGAGCTTCTTCGGGTTGCTTTCTCAAAGTAGAACCAATTATTGTCTTAATAATGTCGTGTTTCAGAGGCTTCCCCATCAGTGGGCGTTTCTTTTTGTGCAGGTGATTATGGCTTTAGTGGATCTTCGCCCTCGTCTCGGCGTGGTCTCCGTCTCCGTCTCCGTCTCCAGCGCTGTCCATCTCGCTTTTCATTCTGCTTCTGGTGGCTGTTATTGTGGGACGCCCAGAAGCAGCTGCTGCTTTTGAAGCTAGCATATTGATCAGCCGTTTCCTTGTGTCCCGCGTGGACGTCTTGCTGCTCGTCTCGGAACTGTGGAATTTGCTCAGAATCACCGATATGTCCCCTTAAATGTCCCCCTTGAATGCTAATCGTCAGCAGATACAGCTAGCGCCGAGTTAGCGAGCAGCTAGCATTGTGCTGCTAATGCCGTACCGTTAAAAATGACCAAAGCGCCCCCGTGATGTCGTTCCCTGTCTTTCCATTCCTAACTACATTATCTGCTCCGTCCTGTCTTCCTTTGGTTTCTCAAACGTCTTTTATCCCCACGGGGGACATGAATCAGTCTGCTTCGTGATGAATGGCGGCACCGATGGCGTGGCGTTTTACCTCACGGGTGCACAAACGGGACCGTTGTCGGTTGCTGCAGGAAGTGGAAGGTTGTTGAGCCCGTTTGGACCCGTTTGGATAATGTATTCAGCCGTTTCCTTTCTGCTGGCTCCAATTCCAGGTCGATTGTTCCGTTAGACCCACAAGCCCGTTAGAGGTGTGAGCCGCCGCGGCGGGTTCCGACCCGCTTTCAGCCACGTGTGAATAAATGCCTCCGAATCTGCAAAGCCATGATGAGGACGTCGGTGATCGAGCCGCAAATTTAAAGCCTCATTCTGTCAGAATTACCTTCAAATGTCGCATTTGACACAAAACGTAAAATTAGTCACCTAATTGACAAAAAGCTGAAACGTTTTTACGAGTTTAAAGCAGGAAGCCTTTGAATGCCGACGGGTTTAATATTTAAACACAATCTAAGTTATTCTGGAGCCGCTGCCGATCCGTGATTTAAAAACTTAAAATCTTAATGTCGACTGTAAAAAGAGAAAATCGCTTTTTGTCTCCGTCCGGATCCATGGAATATCTTAAACGGGGATGAAATGTTTTCTCCTTCATCTTGCTACGTTCCTTCCTTGTCAGGCTTTTGCAGGAATATTTTCCTTCACCTTTTCCTCTGATGTGACACGACCGCCCTTAAATCCTGCGTCGAGGATCCAGCGGACTTCTTTCGAGTCTTCTTCAAAAACTTCCTGTTTCATGAAAGGTTTTCGATTTCAGGCGAAGCATGGAAGAAGTCCCGGCGTCCTTCCTCTCCGACGCATGTGTTGAGGTGCTTTTAGGACCTCTCCGCCGTGTCCCGGGGTCGCCATGGTTTTTTTTGGAATCCTGCTGTGTTACCTGCCCCGCGGTTCCAGCCTTTGTTCGGTCAGCTTGAAAGTCTTCCTCATTGGCCTTCCTCTCCATTCGGGCAGACAGAGTCGTGCTGCTGGCCTGTTGCCGGTGGTTATTCCCAGATTCCGCCTTTTCCGGGGATTTGTGGAGATCCAAACGTTGAGCTGACGATCCCAAACACGGAGTGTTTCTCCCGGGACACAATAACGTGCTTTGTTTTCGAAGAGATTGCTAAATTATGCTAATGCAGAATGCATTTTTGATATTTCATTTGGACTATTCCTGGCTCCTTTTCATGGAGCCTGCTCTCATTTTCATTTTATTAATATAATTTACCGTAAAAAAAAGAAAAGAATTCAATAAAATAAAGGCCTCGGTGGACCCAGAACCGCCCGCGCTGCGTTTCAGACATCTTAGTCGCACTGATGATTCTAGGTTTGAGCTTAATCACCGTTTAGTGGCAGATGTGTCGCCCCCCCCCCGTGTCAACGTTCTATAGCGGTACCATGAGGCTGTGAAGCAAACTGGGGGGGGTTCCGTTTGGCAGCCGCCTCCTAAACGCGGTCGGCTCTGTGGTTCTGCTGCTTGCAGCCATTCTTTAGATTCAGTGCTGCTGGCTTCTTCTTTTTATCGTTATTTTACCGCCTTTGTTGCCCTCGCGCATGCCAGCGGTTTCAGTGGGATTTATCCAAACAATAGAAAGGCTTTGTCTTAAAATGGCACAGAGCGCCCCCCCCCCCCCCCCCCGTCAGGAGCAGAAAGCTAAACCGGGAGTCGCTGGTATCAGGACAACGATGCTATGCTAACAAGGCTCAAGCGCTGCACCCAACCAGACGGCTCACCTTCACAGCTCCAGCTGGAATGACCGTTTCTTCCCTCTGGAGAGGCATTATTATTATTTGAGGGGGGGGGGGGGTCGTTCAGCTGCTGGAACACGCTGTGAACATGTGGTGTCGTGCGTTGCTCCTCATCGGCGCTTCTCTTCCTGCAGGTTCAACTACAGGTCGACGCACCACCTCACCACCAACGGCTTCTACGAGTTCCTCAACTGGTTCGACGAACGGGCCTGGTACCCGCTGGGCCGGATCGTCGGTGGCACGGTAAGCTCCTCCCCCCCCCCGCCGGCGGCCAGGGCCTTTGTAGCTCAGCCCAGTTCCAGAGTAAACCGCCTCCCTGCCCGGCCGGCGGCCATGGAAACGCTTTCATCTCTTTTAAATCTTGGCAGCATAATGGGGGGGGGGGTTCGGTCTGTGTTGATCTATTGTTGGTTTGTTTTACTTTGTTTATTTTATTACACGGTTCTCTTTTGGCCGCAGCCCGCCTGGCTTCCTGCACGATGTGTCGGGACTACGTAATCCAGGTTCCCGGTTCTCCCGGTCTGTTCCTGTTATTGGGGCCAGTCCGGGCCGGAACGTTTCCTCCATTTTAACGAGGTCCGTCTCCCGAACAAACGGCTTCCTCCTCAGGTTCGTGCGAGCCGCTATCGTTGGTTCGTTTCTTTCATTCTTTTCTCTTGGAGTCGGCAGCAACCCACATTTGACTTGGAGAAGTTTTCCTCCAGATGGTTAGTCTCAGGGTTCACAGGCATTTTAATTCACAGGTGGGCGGGACATTCCGTTGGCCACGCTAAATGCTGATTTATGCAAATAGAGCCGGGGTTCATAGACCTGACTCCGCCGGCTCGCTTTTACCTGCTGCGTCTTTGTCCGAGCGGCGTTTAAAGCCGGACATTGACGACTCGTCATCCATCAAGCTGAAGTTTAGAATCCCTCGGGAACCTTCGGACACCAGGGCGGCGCCCAAGAGTTCAGTCTGGCTAATGATCACGAGAGTATTGATGTAGCGGCAGTTGGAAAACGTTCAGCGGGAAGATTCAATAGCCCACGTCTTTCTAGAAGGGAGGCCTTTTTTGTTTCCATAGTAACGAAATGACGGGCTTAAAGCCCCCCTGGGTAGGACCCGCCCACCCAGGGGGGTGTGACCCTCCCTCCCTCCTCACGGAGCGCTCCGGATCGATGGCTTTCATACAGCATGATCTCTTTACCCTGAACAGAACCAGCTCTGCAGCGGGTTAGGTGTTACCATGGCGATGACGCCGCTTTATTCTGACGTGAGGACCTGACCTGATTCTGAGCCCCCCCCCCCCCCCCCCAGGTCTACCCCGGGTTAATGGCGACCGCCGGCCTCATCCACTACGTGCTCAACCTGCTCCACATCACCGTGCACATCCGGGACGTGTGCGTCTTCCTGGCGCCGGTGTTCAGCGGCCTGACCGCCATCTCCACCTTCCTGCTGACGAGCGAGCTGTGGAACCAGGGGGCGGGGCTGCTGGCGGCCTGCTTCATCGCCATCGTTCCCGGCTACATCTCCCGCTCCGTCGCCGGCTCCTTCGACAACGAGGGCATCGCCATCTTCGCCCTCCAGTTCACCTACTACCTCTGGGTACGGAGGCAGCCCCGTGCCAGCGTGTGTGTGTGTGCGTGTGTGTGTGTGTGTGCGTGTGTGTGTGTGTGTGTGTGTGTGTGCGTGTGTGTGTGTGCGCGTGTGTGTGTGCGTGCAGCAACAAGCCGACGAGGATAACAAACGTTTTCTCACGCAGAAACCTCCGACGTTCCGTTTATGTTTAGATAAACATTCGTTTTATGCAAAGCAGCAGAGGAGGAATAAAATGATCTTTCTGTTATAGAAGGAATAAAATGATCTTTCTGTTATAGGAGGAATAAAATGATCTTTCTGTTACAGAAGGAATAAAATGATCTTTCTGTTATAGGAGGAATAAAATGATCTTTCTGTTATAGAAGGAATAAAATGATCTTTCTGTTATAGGAGGAATAAAATGATCTTTCTGTTATAGAAGGAATAAAATGATCTTTCTGTTACAGAAGGAATAAAATGATCTTTCTGTTATAGAAGGAATCGTAGGAAAATAATCTGAGGGATTGGAAACGTCCTCCGATGCTAACGGCTAGCCTGCAGGCGCGCGCTAGCGATCCGGCTCGAAGCGGTTTCGTTGTTTAACAGCTTCATTTGTTAGAAACGTCGGTAAATCAAAATGCTCCGGAGAACGTGGCTTTATTCAGCCGGAAGGATCCGCCCATTCTCCGGTTTCTCCTCCTCCAAGCCGCCTCCCTTTTAACCGTCGTTGTTCTTCCTCTACTTCCCGTCTCCTTCCGGTTTCTCCCGGCGTGTCCCGTTATTGCTCGTCCTCGCCTTCACACGGGAAGAGCGGTTCCGGCCCAATCTTCATCGTAGCCCCCGATTCCATCCCCTAATATCCAGTCGAGCTCCACTCGCCTCAGCCCCGTTTAACCCCCCCCCCCCCGACTCGCACGCGCCCATAATCTATAATCGGATCCTCTCGCCCAGGAGAGCCGCTCTCTGACGTGAATGCAAACCGGTCTCGGCTCCGTCCCCCCGTCCCTCGCTCCCACCCGGTCCATTGTTGGAACCCGTTCTTTCTCCCGGCGCAGAGCTCCGCCCTCTGAAGCGACGCCAGGCCGGCGTTCCCTCTGGGATCGTGGTTCTGCTTTCGGCAGGTTCCGGGAACGGATGCATCAAAACGATAAAAACTCAGAGAGAGAGAGAGAGAGAGAGAGAGACTCTGTCTCGTCCCGCGTTGATCCGAACGCCGTCGTTCCCTCCCGCCCCGCGGCGGAACACACTTCCTGTTAGCTCGTCTCTTTGTGTCTCGCAGGTGAAGTCGGTGAAGACCGGATCGGTGTTCTGGACCATCGGCTGCTGCCTCTCCTATTTCTACATGGTAGGAGGAGTTAACGCACGCACGCACACACACACACGCACGCACACACACACACTCTGACGGAGCGCTAGCCTGGCTAGCCTGCTGGCTAATCATCGGCAGGGATCTGGACATCAAATGAAACTGATACCTGAACTTCATTGATCAGGCCTCCAGAGGGGGGGGGGGGGGGGGGGGGTACGCCAACCTCCTCCCTCCGCACAGAACCGCGAACGCCGCCGTCTTCAAGCCGCCCCTTCGGGATGTTTCCATGGCAACGCGTTCGAGTGGGGTTTAATGGAAGGTGACTCGTAAAGCGGCGCCGGGTGGCGAGATGAGCGAGGAAGGAGGGAACGATTTAAGGAGTGAATCTGAGCAAGGAAAGAATGCTCCTGGAGGGGTGGGGCGGAGCTTCCTGCTCTTAATGAAGTATCGATTAGATGATTAATAATAAAATTATTAATAATAGTAATAATATTAATGTTTTGGCTTTGCTGGACAAACTGTTTCTGAATTTACTGTTTTTTGATTTAATTTGTGTGGTGTGTGTGTGTGTGTGTGCGTGTGTGTGTGCGTGTGTCTCCTAGGTGTCGGCGTGGGGGGGTTACGTGTTCATTATCAACCTGATTCCTCTACACGTGTTCGTGCTGCTGCTGATGCAACGATACAGCAGGAGAGTCTACATCGGTGAGACACGCACGCACACACGCACACACACACACCTACAAACACACACACACACACACACACCTACACACACACACACACCTACACACACACACACACCTACACACACACACACACACACACCTACACACACACACACACACACCTACACACACACACACACACACACACCTACACACACGCACACCTACACGCACCTACACACACCTACACGCACACACACGCACACACACACGCACGCACACACACACACACACACACGCACACACACACAGTTAAACCAGACGTAACTGTGTGAGATACGTTGACATTCCTCCCCCCATCCACACCTCTTTGTTTCTTTTTTCTTTCCTGGCAAAATAAAGCTACAATAATTCCGCTCTAATAGAATTCCTCGCGGCCGGTGCCCCCCCCCCCCCATAAGTATTCCTTTCTGTCTGAGTCAATAGCAGATGAGAGAGACGTCGCTGACGGCTTTCACAACTCAGAACTGAGCCAGTGTGGTGTGTCTGCCCCCCCCCCCCCCCCCCCCCCCCCCCCCCGGGAGTCGGAGGATTTTAGGACTGGAATCTCATCATTAGAATGTTTGATCTCACCTGACCCCCCCTTTCTCCCCCCTCCAGCTTACAGCACGTTCTACATCGTGGGGTCGGTCCTGTCCATGCAGATCCCGTTCGTCGGCTTCCAGCCAATCAGGACCAGCGAGCACATGGCGGCTGCAGGTAGGAGGCGGGACACCGGCGCCCGTGGCCGTTCAGTACAGACGGGCCCGGTACGGGTCCGGTACCACAGGTCCGGTACCGGGGGCTCGGTACCAGAGGCCTGGTACCGGAGGCTCGGTACAGGCCCGGTACCAGAGGCCCGGTACCGGAGGTCCAGTACCGGGGGCCCGGTACCAGAGGCCCGACCCACACAGCAACTTGTGTTCTGCTTGCTCTGCCTTGATTTGGTCCCGTAAAAGAAGTTCAACCCAATCGAAGCTCTGTTGCTATGGTAACAAACGATGGGAGGCTAGGCTGCTCTCAGGCTTGCTAGCGGTTGAGCTAACTAGCAGACGTACGATGGAACATTCCCGTTCTCCTCTGGGTCTGAACAGAACCGACGTTACGCAAACCGAACGCCTCCCGAGCGCGTTCTCGTGTCGTAGCAGCTGCTCGGAGCATCTGGCGGCGGCGGGAGACGGGACGAGAGCGGCAGAACCACGGCTGGTACCCTGGAGGCAGGAGGGGCGGAGTCTCGGACGGGACGTTACGTTTAGAAGTGGGGGGGGGGGGGGTTCTCTCCCGGGTCTCCGACTTCCACATGCATCTTGTTTCCATGGCAACCGAATCTTAAGCGTGATGTTTGAAGTAGATCCGTCGCATCCCGTCTTTGACCGCTTGTTACCTGATCCGGCGTCCGTTCTGCCCCCCCCCCCCCCAGGTGTGTTCGCGCTCCTCCAGGCCTACGCCTTCCTGCAGTACCTGAAGGACCGGCTCACCAGGCAGGAGTTCCAGACGCTCTTCTTCCTCGGGGTCTCTCTGGCCGCCGGCGTGGTCTTCCTCTCCGTCATCTATCTCACCTACACAGGTGTGTTTGTGTTCGATGATGTCACGCTCGAGCTCTTTATCCGTTAGCCGGAGCTACCTGGAGGCAGTTCCAGTTCCAGGTGCGTTCATGGTCTTCCTTAAAGGAGACCCGGCTCTGTTTACCTGAACCGGCTCGGTTTACCTGAACCGGCTCTGTTTACCTGGGACCCCCGGGGGTCCGGGTTTACCTGGGACACCCGGGGTCCGGGTTTACCTGGGACCCCCGGGGGTCCGGGTTTACCTCCATTCCTTGGTTTTTTGTTACATTTTCAGGAACTTCTGATCCAATTATTATCTCATCGTTTTATATTTCTGTGTTGAACGATCCTGATCCTGCTTCCCCGTTTGAACGTCCTGCTTTCCGTTTGAACTTCTGCTTCCCGTTTGAACGTCCTGCTTTCCGTTTGAACTTCCTGCTTCCCTTTCGAACTTCCTGCTTCCCGTTTGAACGTCCTGCCTCCCGTTTGAACGTCCTGCTTCCCGTTTGAACTTCCTGCTTCCCGTTTGAACTTCCTGCCGACGTTCCCGATCGTTTGCGCAGCGTTAAATATTCCTCTTCCTCCTCCTCCAGGGTACATCGCTCCGTGGAGCGGCCGTTTTTACTCGCTCTGGGACACTGGGTAAGCTCGCCGATGGAACGCTTGTTCATCCGACTGCATCCGTGTGTTTTCCACGGTGGCTTTAAGCCCCCCCCCTTCTCCCCCCCCCCAGCTACGCTAAGATCCACATCCCCATCATCGCCTCGGTGTCGGAGCACCAGCCGACCACCTGGGTCTCGTTCTTCTTCGACCTCCACATCCTGGTCTGCACCTTCCCGCGGGTCTTTGGTTCTGCATCAAGAACATCAACGACGAGCGAGTGTTTGGTAGGCGAGCTAGCCGCTAACGGGCTAGCCCTGACTTCCCTGTCTGCCCTCCACCCTCACGCCCTCCTCTGGCCCCTCCTCCTCCAGTGGCCTTGTACGCCATCAGCGCCGTCTACTTCGCCGGCGTGATGGTGCGCCTGATGCTGACGCTCACGCCCGTGGTGTGCATGCTGTCGGCCGTGGCGTTCTCCAGCGTCTTCGAGCATTACATGGGCGACGACACGAAGCGGGAGAAGCCCCCCGCCGAGGACAGCGGCGACGAGGACGACAAGAGGAACTCTGGGAATCTCTACGACAAGGTCCCGACGGCGGTTCTGGTATTCCCGAGATCCGGGTTGACTCGAGCGTCACTCTGGCGCCCGTCTCCCCCTGCAGGCGGGGAAGGTGCGGAAGCACGTGTCGGAGCAGGAGAAGGCCGAGGAGGGGCTGGGCCCCAACATCAAGTCCATCGTCACGATGCTGATGCTGATGCTGCTCATGATGTTCGCCGTGCACTGCACCTGGGTCACGAGCAACGCCTACTCCAGCCCCAGCGTGGTGCTGGCGTCCTACAACCACGACGGGTGAGGGGCGGGGACGGGGGGGAGGGGGCGGGGCCACGCACCTGGGTCACGAGCAACGCCTACTCCAGCCCCGGCGTGGTGCTGGCGTCCTACAACCACGACGGGTGAGGGGCGGGGACGGGGGGAGGGGGCGGGGCCACGCACCTGGGTCACGAGCAACGCCTACTCCAGCCCCAGCGTGGTGCTGGCGTCCTACAACCACGACGGGTGAGGGGCGGGGACGGGGGGAGGGGGCGGGGCCACGCACCTGGGTCACGAGCAACGCCTACTCCAGCCCCAGCGTGGTGCTGGCGTCCTACAACCACGACGGGTGAGGGGCGGGGACGGGGGGGAGGGGGCGGGGCCACGCACCTGGGTCACGAGCAACGCCTACTCCAGCCCCAGCGTGGTGCTGGCGTCCTACAACCACGACGGGTGAGGGGCGGGGACGGGGGCGGGGCCATGCTAGTGTTAAATGATGGAATCTGTCGGTCTGTGAAACGCGTCTCTTCTTCTCTGCGATTGCTCCTCTTCCTCCTCTTCCTCCCGTAGCTCCAGAGAGGGAATATCGTATCCTCATAAATATATTGATGGAACCGCGGCGCTCCTCGTACACGGGTTTATCCTCGCCACAGGGAGCAGAGCGCCGCCGTCCTGCTCCCGTCCCCTTCAGCCGACGCGCACACGCACACGCACACACACACACACACACACACACACGCCTGGCTTCACCTCCTCCGCCGTGGAAACCTACAGGCCCGGGGGGGGGGGCGGGGCTAAACGCGGCCGATCTATTTTCTGCTCCGGATTCAGCGCCTTGCCTGAAACGTTAAAAGCCTCGGCGGCGCCGTTACCTGTCAGACTCCTCCTCTTCCTCGCTAGGACGCGCAACATCCTGGACGACTCAGGGAGGCCTACTATTGGCTGAGGCAGAACACGGACGAGCACGCCCGCGTCATGTCCTGGTGGGACTACGGCTACCAGATAGCCGGCATGGGCTAACCGGACCACGCTGGTGGACAACAACACGTGGAAACAACAGCCACATCGCGCTGGTGAGCCTTCGTCGGCGGGGGGGCCGTGGCCGGCGAGGCCCCCGGGGGGGGTGTCGGATCGTCTTTCCTTCCCTGTAATCGTTGGCGTTCCTGGTCGCAGGTCGGGAAGGCCATGTCGTCCAACGAGAGCGCGGCGTACGACATCATGCGCTCGCTGGACGTGGACTACGTCCTCATCATCTTCGGCGGCGTGATCGGCTACTCCGGGGACGACATCAACAAGTTCCTGTGGATGGTCCGGATCGCGGAGGGGGAGCATCCCAAGGACATCCGGGTGAGTTGGCTGGGGCCGGTTACCGTGGCGACCCCGCCGGAGTTCTCTCTGGCTCTTTTTAATCCACGCAGTTTAGCTTTTATGTGACCCGGTTTCTGGAGACGCGGCTTCGGCGTTCCCGGCGTCGTCGCCGCCATCCTCAGAACTCGTTTTTATGTGGCTCCTCCTCCTGAACGGTCCCGACTCCTCCTCCTTTCAGGAGAGCGACTACTTCACCCCCCAGGGAGAGTTCCGGGTGGACAAGGCCGGATCGCCGACGCTGCTCAACTGCCTCATGTACAAGATGTCCTACTACCCGATTCGGTGAAATGCAGGTGAGGGGGGGGGGGCGCTCTGCCTCTCGGGGGTGGGAACAAATAGAGATCAGAAAGTCCCGAGCCCCCGCTCCCTCAAAGCAGGGAGAACACACGGAGCGGCAGAATAACGAGCGGCTGCTGCCAGAGGAGAGGAGGATTTAAGGAGGTGTCTGGGGGGGGGGGGGGCGGCTCCTGAGGATCAGAGGCGGGATGAGACGGGCGGGAATCCGCGTTTTCCAGGGAGGAAGGAGGTAGAGAAGAAAGGATGAGGGGGTGATGATGTCATAGATCCAAACCGCATTTAAATAAGACGAGTGGGAGGAGCTAACCCGGCTAACGGGATCCGTGTTCTCCTCCTCCCCCCCCCCCCCCCCCCAGCTGGACTTCCGGACGCCTCCCGGCTTCGACCGAACGCGAAACGCCGAGATCGGCAACAAGGACATAAAGTTCAAGCACCTGGAGGAGGCGTTCACCTCGGAGCACTGGCTGGTCCGGATCTACAAGGTCAAGAAGCTGGACAACGGGAACCGCTGGACCACAAGCCGCGCAGCGTGGCCCCCAAGCAGAAGCACACGTCCAAAAAGGTGCGGGGGGGGGGGGGGCAGGGGGCGGGGCGGGGCAGGGGGCGTGCTGTCATCGGGTCAAGTTTAATCTGCGTTCTCGGAGGTCGTTATTTAAACAGCGTCTCCGTTGTCCTTCTGTCCTTCTGTCCAGACGGCGAAGAGGAAGCGAGGACACGTCAAGAACAAGTTCGTCCTCCGGAAAGGAAAGAAGCTCCCAAAA